>NW_015388689.1:330771-351470 GCF_001527695.2 Protobothrops mucrosquamatus
TCTTTGTCTTCTTGATGGCTCTGGCTTCAACTTTCTGATGGTTCCACATCTGCATTTGTATAAGACTAGCTACTGCCCTGGGCAGAGATGAGGCCAGGTTTGGTTTCTGCTTTTCAAAAAATGCTTTTAAAAATCCTTTTGGTGAACAATACTTTTCCTGCCTTTTTAATATTTCCTTCTCTGGGTTAACTTCCCACAACAGCCATTTGTCTGAAATGGTATAGGGTTTCCTGCCTGAGCAGGGGGTTGGACTAGATGACCTCCAAGGTCCCTTCCAACTTTATTATTATTATTATTATTATTATTATTATTATTATTATTATTATTATTGTTGTTGTTGTTGTTGTTGTTGTTGTTGTTGTTGTTGTTGTTGTTGTTGTTATCTGTTTCAGAGCATGGGTAAGCCATTTTTTGGGGGGGGGTGAAGGATTGCATTCCATTAGGAATAATTTGTAACGGCTTAAGAGAAGGTAGGGATGATACAAACAGCGGGCAGGCCTGAAAATGAACTTCACTACTCTTTCAATCTCTTTCTGTCTCCCATTTTTCTTTCTTTTCATGACATCCTCCTTCCTCTCTTTATCTTCCTCCCTTTTGTCATTTCAGAGTAGGATATTCTTGTCAGAGGTCTAAACACTTGCAAACAGTTTTTGAAATAGTACTGCAATAGTTTTTGAAATAGGTTTTCATGAAATTGGACTGAGATGCAGCTTCCAAATCAAAAACAGTAAAGAGCTAACCAAGAAATAGTTGTCTAAACCCTATTTGGAGTATTGTTCTACTTTTGAGACTTAAAGAAGGATTCATATAACTTGAAAGTGATTCACAGAATATCACATAACATCATGGTGTTATCTTATTGCTGTCGTAAATCTGCACCCCCCCAATCCCGTTTATATATCATTTATACAAAACTAAATTTTATACATTCTGCATATAAAAGGCTTGTGTGTGTGCATGCGTGTGTGTGTCTCTGTGTTAGTGTTTGTTAAATTTTCCATCTTGCTTTAACAGCCAGCCCAAAGTATTTAATTTTTACAATGGATGTCAACTTTCACATTTTGCAACTACTGTACACCAGACATAAAACACAAAAAAATATTCTCTGTGAAGCTGATTCTGCTTCTGTTACAGTTTACCAATTTACAGCAAAAAATGGACAAATTTCAGCATATGGTTATCTATATTTGAAGGTTTATCAAACAATTGGAGTTGAGTTCAAAAGATTTGTCCACTGCAGAATATGGGGCTCATCTTCATTTGCATTTTTGCATTAATTTTCAGAAGTGAATCATGCACCTTTTTCTGCTTGTTCACTTGCTTGCTTTCATATAAATGTCATGATATTTAAAAACAATGTATTATTTTGTTCACTGCACAGTTGTTAATTGTATTTTACATTAGGGGTGAGAAACCTGCGGCTACCCTGTCATGAGACTTTAACCATCACTTTCTGATAGCTCTGAATACATATGCCTTTCCAATTCAATTTATATTGGTTTGAAATAAATAAATTTGAACAGAGAATCCTGGACCGTGTACAGAGGTTTCCTTGCATCTATCCTTATGGGACTGAAAAAACACAGCTGAACAGCTTGACTGAAACTGGTCTTGAACGCTAATAACAAACAAACCACTTAGAGCTTTGGTGAAAAAGAAATCCTTTCTAGCATGAAGCAAAAGAAAAAAAAATGCAGATGGCCAAACCATCAGGAGAGCAAGATCAAATAACGTAGTCATGACCAGCTTGCTTAAAATATAGTCTGCAATGTTCTGAATATTCAGTCTATAATTCAGGCCTCTAACTCTATAGCCACAGAGCCGAACCTTGCAATCTTGACATCTGTTTATAACCATTCTAAGCAGCCAATGGAAAAGTTGCTTCTCTTTGCCCTGGTATGACCAAATGCAAAACACAAAAGCAATGCTTTTGCAAGCAAACAATGCTAAATTTTCCTTAAAACCAGCTCAGAAAAACACATTCAGCCCAAGATAGATTCTTTGGAAAAACCCCCCCCCCCCATTTTTGACAAAATAAATCCCACCGCCTACCAGTTAACGCCTTTAAAAAAGTGGAAACATTTAATTTGGCCAACATTCCAGATTTAAGCTGAATGTAAAGTTTCAGACCAATGCTGAATAATAGTTCAGCAGTTTTGTGTGTATGTGTGTGTGTGTGTTTTGAGGCAAGGTACAGGTAGTCTTTGACTTATGAATATAATTGGGACCGAGTTTCTATTGCTAAGCAAGATGGTTGCTAAATGAGTCATGCCTGGTTTTATGACCTTTTTTTTTTTGCCAAGCAAGTCACTGCAGTTGTTAGGTGACAAAATTGTGAAGTGAATCTGATTTTTCCCCTTTGGATTTTGACTGTTGGAAGCTGGCTGGGTAGGGTTGCAAATGGTGATCATGTGACCCTGGAAAGCTGCAACCATTGTAAATTTTGATCACATGGGGNGATTTGTAGCTTAAGAAATGAGTACTACCCTTATTTGGTAGGTGGGTCTTCATATAATATATTATCTTTGTTTTGAACATGTGTTTCCTTGCTCCAGTCTTAGTCCTTTATGCTTAATCATAGCATACATCAGTCTGTGCTGCTCCCTTATATTTTTAAATTGCTGGGGGCAGGGGTCATTACTGTGGATATGGTAGAGTATTTGCATTATTTTTTTGCATGGTATTAATATTGCATTTGTATTAATATTGTACTCTTATTGCCTTTACTTTCAGAGGCAAATCTTAATGACTTTTTGCTGTTCTAGACTGAGAAACCAGTGATGTAGCCATACAATTTGGAGACGTGGAAGCTGACCAAGTGTGGCAGACTATACTAATTTGATTTTCCCTTTGTAAGCTCAGTACCTCCCTACGAATTTTTCCCTAAGAAGATCTTTTCTTCCCATGCAAATAAGATAAATTTAAGCAAAGCAACACCTAAAATCCCAATTGTGCAAGTTTTCATTCTTTGTGTACCATCTTTTCCAAATATATATCCATAAGGAATATACATTTGCCTTTAGTTAAATATACAAAATTACTTGTCCATTCTTCAAAACCATGGGCGCAGTCCATCAACATCTGCTAGACCATAGATTGTGTTTTTTGCAGAGTAAGAGATATCTCCTGGTTATTTTTCTACTGAAATATGTCTGCTCTACTGAGGTATTAATTGACTCATTATCTTTCTTATTCCTAGTGATTCGAGCTAGCACAGGCTTCTTGCACTGATGATCCCTTTGGAAGAGTTTTTAATCAGGGCTATTCTAGAAAGCCATTAGATGAGAGAGGGCCTGGTTACTACTACAATCAGAATCTCTTGTTATGGACTAGAAAAAGGGGCTTTAGTACAGGGTTGGATGATCTTTTAGTGGAACTGAGAGCAAGATGACAATGGAACATGGTTAGAAAGCACAGTGTTCTGAAGATAAGAATTGAATGAGGGGACCCTGCATTTAACACCACCTTAATTTCCCCCAAATTCCTATAAATTGGCAAATTTCTGTGAATTGACCTGCCAAAAAAGCCAAAACAGTGCTGGGCTGCATTAACAGAGGGATAGAATCAAGATCACGTGAAGTATTAATACCACTTTACAATGCCTTGGTAAGGCCACAATTGGAATACTGCATCCAGTTTTGGTCACCACGATGTAAAAAAGATGCTGAGACTCTAGAAAGAGTACAGAGAAGAGCAACAAAGATGATTAGGGGACTGGAGGCTAAAGCATATAAGGAACGGTTGCTGGAATTGGGTATGTCTAGTTTAACGAAGAGAAGGAGGAGGGGGGACATGATAGCAGTGTTCTAATATCTCAGGGGCTGCCACAAAGAAGAGGGAGTCAAGCTATTCTCAAAAGCACCTGAAGGCAGGACAAGAAGCAACGGGTGGAAACTAATCAAGGAGAGAAGCAACCTAGAACTAAGGAGAAACTTCCTGACAGTTAGAACAATTAACCAATGGAACAACCTACCTCCAGAAGCGGTGAATGCTCCAACACTGGAAGTTTTTAAGAAGAGACTGGACAACCATTTGTCCGAAATGGTATAGGGTTTCCTGCCTGAGCAGGGGGTTGGACTAGATGACCTCCAAGGTCCCTTCCAACTTTATTATTATTATTATTATTATTATTATTATTATTATTATTATTATTATTATTGCTGCTGCTGCTGCTGCTGCTGTTGTTGTTGTTGTTCTTCTTCTTCTTCTTCTTCTTATTATTATTATTATTATTATTATTATTATTATTATTATTATCTGTTTCAGAGCATGGGTAAGCCACATTTTTTTTTTGGTGAATGATTGCATTCCATTAGGAATAATTTGTAACGGCTTAAGAGAAGGTAGGGATGATACAAACAGCGGGCAGGCCTGAAAATGAACTTCACTACTCCTTCAATCTCTTTCTGTCTCCCATTTTTCTTTCTTTTCATGACATCCTCCTCCCTCTCTTTATCTTCCTCCCTTTTGTCATTTCAGAGTAGGATATTCTTGTCAGAGGTCTAAACACTTGCAAACAGTTTTTGAAATAGTATTGCAATAGTTTTTGAAATAGGTTTTCATGAAATTGGACTGAGATGCAGCTTCCAAATCAAAGACAGTAAAGAGCTAACCAAGAAATAGTTGTCTAAACCCTATTTGGAGTATTGTTCTACTTTTGAGACTTAAAGAAGGATTCATATAACTTGAAAGTAATTCACAGAATATCACATAACATCATGGTGTTATCTTATTACTGTCCTAAATCTGCACCCCCCCAATCCCGTTTATATATCATTTATACAAAACTAAATTTTATACATTCTGCATATAAAATGCTTGTGTGTGTGCATGTATGTGTGTGTCTCTGTGTTAGTGTTTGTTAAATTTTCCATCTTGCTTTAACAGCCAGCCCAAAATATTTAATTTTTATAATGGATGTCAACTTTCACATTTTGGAACTACTGTACACCAAACATAAAACACAAAAAAATTATTCTCTGTGAAGCTGATTCTGCTTCTGTTACAGTTTACCAATTTACAGCACAAATGGACAAATTTCAGCATATGGTTATCTATATTTGAAGGTTTATCAAACAATTGGAGTTGAGTTCAAAAGATTTGTCCACTGCAGAATTTTGGGCTCATCTTCATTTGCATTTTTGCATTAATTTTCAGAAGTGAACCATGCACCTTTTTCTGCTTGTTCATTTGCTTACTTTCATATAAATGTCATGATATTTAAAAACAATGTATTATTTTGTTCACTGCACAGTTGTTAATTGTATTTTACATTAGGGGTGAGAAACCTGCGGCTACCCTGTCATGAGACTTTATCCATCACTTTCTGATAGCTCTGAATACATATGCCTTTCCAATTCAATTTATATTGGTTTGAAATAAATAAATTTGAACAGAGAATCCTGGACCGTGTACAGAGGTTTCCTTGCATCTATCCTTATGGGACTGAAAAAACACAGCTGAACAGCTTGACTGAAACTGGTCTTGAACGCTAATAACAAACAAACCACTTAGAGCTTTGGTGAAAAAGAAATCCTTTCTAGCATGAAGCAAAAGAAAAAAAAAATGCAGATGGCCAAACCATCAGGAGAGCAAGATCAAATAACGTAGTCATGACCAGCTTGCTTAAAATATAGTCTGCAATGTTCTGAATATTCAGTCTATAATTCAGGCCTCTAACTCTATAGCCACAGAGCCGAACCTTGCAATCTTGACATCTGTTTATAACCATTCTAAGCAGCCAATGGAAAAGTTGCTTCTCTTTGCCCTGGTATGACCAAATGCAAAACACAAAAGCAATGCTTTTGCAAGCAAACAATGCTAAATTTTCCTTAAAACCAGCTCAGAAAAACACATTCAACCCAAGATAGATTCTTGGGAAACCCCCCCCCCCATTTTTGTCAAAATAAATCCCACCGCCTACCAGTTAACGCCTTTGAAAAAGTGGAAATATTTAATTTGGGCAACATTCCAGATTTAAGCTGAATGTAAAGCTTCAGACCATTGCTGAATAATAGTTCAGCAGTTTTGTGTGTGTGTGTGTGTGTGTGTGTGTGTGTGTTTTGAGGCAAGGTACAGGTAGTCTTTGACTTATGAATACAATTGGGACTGATTTTCTATTGCTAAGCAAGACAGTTGTTAAATGAGTCATGCCTGGTTTTATGACCTTTTTTTTTTTGCCAAGCAAGTCACTGCAGTTGTTAGGTGACAAAATTGTGAAGTGAATCTGATTTTTCCCCTTTGGATTTTGACTGTTGGAAGCTGGCTGGGTAGGGTTGCAAATGGTGATCATGTGACCCTGGAAAGCTGCAACCATTGTAAATTTTGATCACATGGGGGATGCTGCAAAAGTGCAGGGACTGGTCCTAAGCGACATTTTTTAGTGCTTGTGTAACTAGTGTTGTGTAACTTTGAACAGCTGCTAAACGAAGGGTTGTATTTGGCATTACGGTAAATGCTAAATAAAATGGTAGGAGAGTATATGTGTACTTTTTGTAAAAGTTGTGTATGTGGAGAGTTTTCATATGAACAATGAGGGGCTGTTCCAACGTTTGAGGGGCTGTCACAGAGATTTCCCAAAGTACCTCAAAGCCAGACAAGGAACAACGGATGGAAACTAATCAAGGAGAGAGTCAACGTAGAAATAAGAAGAAATCTTCTGACAATGAGAACGATCAATCAATGGAACAGTCTTCAGATGTTGTGGGTGCTTCATCATTGGTGCGTTCAAGAAGAGACTAGACAGCCATCTGTTAGAAATGATGTGGGTCTCTTCTTAAGCAGGGGGTTGACTAGATGACCTATAAGGGTTCTTCCAACTCTATTATTCTATTCTGTTCTGTTCTATTCTATTCTACTCTACTCTCCTCTCCTCTACTCTACTCTACTCTACTCTACTCTACTCTACTCTACTCTAATGCAACTCTGCATAAGAAAGCTAGGTTTTGTTATAGAGGCGCTTGGTATTCTGAGGAGAAGTTGTATCTTCATATATACACATCATGTGTAACCAAAGGGCTGCAATCAATGTTTTGTTTGATTGGCACAGGCTGTACCCCTACCATTTCCTTTTCCTTAGAAGTTCTGACAAAACTTTTGCAAAGTTGAATGGAATTTCAGAAGAAAATTGTGAGGGGAAAAAAATACACATACTTGTTCTGTGTCTTTTGACTCAGAAGAACTACCTTTACCGCTACTTGCTATGACTTGTTTTAATTACCCTGCATCATTTTTTAAAAGTAAAAATGAAAATTGTATGCATATATGGTATAATGCTATATGGAACTGTGTTTTAGAAGAAATACTCTATGTACTGGGACAATCAAGAATTTCTGCTGTTAGCAAAAATGATATACAGTATACTTTATATACTGCATGTGTGATTGTTTTCACTTCACCTGCTTCAGCATGATAAGAAATTTTAAAAGAATGCATTTAGCTGGATGGAGTGATTAATAATTCTGATTTTAAAGAATTCAAAATTTCCTTTAGACCATTACAGCTGCTGTGCACTAAAAAAAAAGTATGTGCCATTTTTGGAGAGTCCTTAATGAAAAATTATTCCCGTTAAAGTTCACTGGATGGTTGAGAGATATGAAAAACAATGATTTCAATAGCTGAGGTAGTAAGTTATTTAGCATTTATCTTCTTTTTTTTATTGCCACAAGATAGTCTAACATTCTGTCCAGGACAATAATTTTCATTAAAATATACTAGACTCTTAAGGGTCATCTTAAGAATGTTCTAAAAAGTCATTTAGAATGTAGAATGGTGTGTTTTCTAATGGAAAGTATTGTACAACTTTGGTGTCAGCACAAAAAAGTCTGTTTCCATGTTTGTTTCTGCTTCTTTTTCTTCTGCTATAGTATTGCTGAATGAAGGGAAGCAGAAGGGAAGCATTAAAATAAACTTTGAGTGGTCTAGTATTTTTTTATGAACAGAGTGGACAGAATGTTAAGCTTGCTTATGGCCATAAGACACAACAGATACATGTTAAATAACTTATTCAATCAGTTATTGAAATCATTTTCTTTCATATCTCTCAACCACCCAGTGAAATATAACAGGAATAATGTACCTCTAGGACAGTGGTTCTCAACCTGTGGGTCGGGACCCCATTTGGGGTCGATCGACCATTTCACGGGGGTCGCCAAGCAAGGCTGTCTGCCATTTTTTTGGTCCATTTTTTCCCCTTTTCCGGCGGGTGCCTTACCTCCCTTGGGCTGGGCCAGCTGGTGGTCGGCCTGCTCCGTCTCTGCCGCTTGCCAGCTACGCCTCGGCCGGCGCAGGGGGCGGAACCACGCATACGCGGCGCTCCCGGGCAGGGAAAGTCCTCGACTTATGACCGGTTGGGTAGTCCTCGACTTACGACTGGTTTAGTCCTCGACTTACGACCGGTTTAGTCCTCGACTTACGACCGGTTTAGTCCTCGACTTACGACCGGTTGGGGTCACGGCATTAAAAAGGTTGAGAACCACTGCTGTAGGATACTTGCTACACTTAGTATATATAAAATTGTTAGTGTATAAATTGTGTTCCTTTCATATTTTGTCCCTCCATGCTTCTACTGAGAAGTGGAGAAATACTGTCTCTGAAAAATGTTATTAGTTCGTATGAAAAAAAAAAAAAAGGAAAGCGTATTGCATCTTTTTCTTCTCCATAGGGCAAACAAAGATTTGGTCAATGGCTTATTGATTTGGGAAATGATTGAATGTAAAGCCAAAATGTTTTCACTGTTGGTGGCATTTCCTTAAGCAAATCTGTAACATCCACGGATGTTTTTAAACAAAAGGTTTTACAGATGTATGTGACATGACATTTTGGGTTTTGGCATAACAAAATAATGCAAAAGAGTGAACTGGGTTTTTAATTTTTACAATTTAGGATGGTTTTAATACACAACGGTCAGTATGGCATTTGCTTGGTTTCTGTCCATTAGTCTCTTTGGGGAGGGGCATATATATTTGCAGCCAGCCCAGTTCCCATCCAAGTAACCACTCAGACCAGAATTCAAAGGTGTTTCTTTTAACATTAGTACATATCATGAAGTCGAAGAAAGGAACTTTGTCACATTACCTGGAGTGTTTATGCACTGGGGGAGCTCCTTTGTCTTGTGTCGTGGCACCTTTGATGTGTAAGATTTATAGAACTGACAAGGACAAGTTAGATTATTAGAGCAGAGGACAGAGGCTGTGTAATAGCTCAATTGCCTTTCAAAATGACATTGAAAGAGGTGATAAAATATTGAAATGGGTTAATTCAAAGGAAGTAACAAGTAAGGCAGACACTGTTATAGTGGAGTAAGGAGGATGCTACTTTCTCCGCTGAATATGCATGTGGCTGCCTTTTTTGCTTAAATGTCCCTTTCCTATGTCCCTTTGTAGAAATAAACATCTACAATGCATCTCTTTTAAACAGCAAACGGTACGGTAAAACTATGGCTGAACTATAGGAATTCATAATGCACTTGTATAATTGAACAGGTCTGCACATTACCTTCCCCACAATCAAGCAACTCTTTCATGCATATAAGCAATTAGCTGTTCCAGGGACAGGTTCTGTCTTAGACTTTTACGTGACATGCTAGCTTTGTTTCCCTTCTGATACATAGGAGAATTTTCCCTATGGAGGAGGAGGGTCGCCAAATTCACTCTGTAGTGAGTAGAGTTGAGATGCAACGGTTATCACTGTGTCTTGTCATTTGTGAGCTGTAGGCCCTAGTCATCAAATGATCACTAGAGCAATACACTTCTTTTGTTTTTAATGAATCAAGATTGGCTTCTCAGATTGTATTATAAAACAAGAAGTTACTGGGGAATGATAGCGGCTGAGTGGTAGAAAGCATGGTCTTGCTGTGTGTGTGTGAGAGAAGGAGAGGGAGAGGGGGAGAGGGGGAGAGGGAGAGGGAGAGGGAGAGGGAGGGAGGGAGGGAGGGAGGGAGGGAGAGAGAGAGAGAGAGAGAGAGAGAGAGAGAGAGAGAGAGAGAGAGAGAGAGAGAGAGAGACCTTCATTTCTCCCATGTAGGAGAATAGATTGGATTTCTCTTTTTGATCAAGGATTGAATTCTTCTGGATGTTTTGGGGGGTCTTTGGGTTTTGTTATGTTTGATTGCTTATTTAGATATTCTATTGAGAAATAATAGAATAGGGATTATTTTAAATTTGTACATATTTCTAAGGTTTCACAAGACTTTTCTGATACATTAGGAACAAAGGAAGCTAATATTGTGCTGGAGTTTTGACTTATATAATACAGGTGGGCAATGGCTGTCAAGATGTCTGTCAATTAGAGTTTTCTTCAACTTTATTGAAGATGGTTTCCCTTTTATTTATTCAATGCTTGTCTGTCAAGCCCAACGTAGAAAAGATGTTGCATTCTTTGTCCGACTGAGTAATTTATCTACATTACTCCTAAATGCATCCCTAAATTTTAATACCATATCTGGATCTCTTCCGTTCAGTTATCTATTTTGGAACTGATCCCCCTAGTTACATTTCTTGTCAGATAATGGGAAAATTCCTGCACTGTTTTTAGAATGCAACAGTAATAGTTATTCATAAAGGAAACTCAGCAGCTGGCACATAAATTAGCATTCACCATTTTTACCTTACACAGCAGGTACTTGAAGCTGTGAAATCTAAGACACAAATTTAACAACATATACACTGTATGTTGTTTTCTGCAATATGGGTTATATATTTTTTCACAATTACAATTGAATGATAGTCTCTCTCACACGGAATGGAAGAGTATTGCTGTCACTTCCCTTTAAAACATAGATTAACCTTTGGTATTTTCATTGTTTCAGTGGAAGATTTTTTAAAAAATTCTGCCCAGCAGTGAGATGACTTTTCTTTCTGAAGGAACTGGACTTTCCCCTTGTTATATGCACTGGACCTGATAGTGTTTAGTTTTTTAAAAATTTCATTAATTAAATAAACAGGAGTAGTGTAGGGCAGTGGTGGCGAACCTTTTAGAGACTGAGTGCCCAAAAACTGGTCCCGCCCCATCCCCATCCCCATCCCCATCCCCTGCCCCGCCCCCACCCCACTCATTGCCTCCAGGGCCCACCGCAGATCGCCCAGGCAGCCCAGCAGTGTCGTGGCGGCCACGCCCTCTGCCCCCACCCCGCAGTATCAACTATGCACGATGGGGCGTGAGGGCAGAGTCCTGTCTACGCTGCCTGGCTGCCATGTCCTTGGCTGCGTTGCTCCACATGGGCCACGGTCGGGGGCGTCTCTCCAGGGGGGCTGCTGGTGAGAAGGGGGTCGTGGGGGGAGGCAAGGCTGGGGCAACAACATGTGTGCCCACAGAGAGGACTCCGAGTGCCGCCTCTAGCACCCTTGCCATAGGTTCGCCACCACTGGTGTAGGGTATTACATTCTGCTTTTATTATCTAGTTTGGTCCTGAAACGTTTGAAGACTTTAGTGGGCTTTGGAAACAGAGGCTCAGAGGCCTTTCTCTTTCCTCCTTCTCTTGAGTTCATTGTTGGTGTTGTCTCATAATCCGATCATGCTTAGTATGATCAGATTATGAAATTTAGTATTCTTAAGTATTCCTACTTAGTATTCTTCCAAATATTTCAAATTATTTTAACAGCTGAAAGGAGAAGAAAATTGGAGAAAGTGCAGGTTTTAAGAGATTAAGGACAATGATTTAATCATGCAGTTATTGGTTTGTTGGTTCTGATCAAAAGATGAAGGATCCTTGGTGCTCTCTGAGCTTGGTTGTTTTCTTGCAGATGTTTCATTACTGAAACTAAGTAACATCAATTCTAGTAGGGAGTGGGGTTTGCTCTCAATTTGTATTTTAGGGGCTTGTCCTGTCCGTGTTGGTGGGACTGGTCTTGGTGGTTCCTTGGTTGGGCTGTTTAATCTTGGCTTGTTTTGGCATTTTCTTGATTGGGGTATGCTTCTTCACTATCATACGCTTCCAAGAAGTAGAACAAATTGTTCACCAGCAACTGTCATTTAGATGCATGCTATCTCTATTAGTGGAAATATTATACACTTTATATATACATCTTCACTTTTCATTTTGATCATGCATATGTAAGAAACCACAATAACCTATGTGGAACATCTGCAAATTATCTACAGAACTTACTTTACTGTCTGACATTCTTTCATTCTTCTAACGGGGTCCTCTGCAAAACATTTTCAGAATTTCCCTAGGTTTTTAAGATAGGAAGTGGGTTGGGTGGATGTTATATTCTTCATTCCCCAGAAAAGTTTGTTAGCTCTGTTCTGATGTTCTGAAACTCTTGGTGGGCCACATTTACTTATATAGTTGATTGTTGTTCAGACCAACTAATCCATTTCTGGTTGAAGGCCTCTTGATTGAAGGCTATGGATCATAATTTACTGCCCTGGTGCCACACAGGTTGGTTGCTAATATTGTGTGACTTCCCATTCTAGATCTGAGAAATGGGGACTGGCCCAAAGTCAATCCACCAACTTCTGTGCCTAAGAATTGATTGAATTAAAAAAAAAAAAAAAAAGGAAACCCAGTTCCCCTCCCCTCCAGAACTGGGCTTGATTATTCATCCAAAGCTAATACACACATATTTTTTTTCCTTTTTTTTTTCTCCTTTTCTGCCACAGTTCATTGGAAAATAGTTCCATTAATTAGTGGCAGAGTTCAGATCATTGTTTGTGGAGATTTTTCTTAATTGCATACTCAGGCCTGCCCACTTCCCTGGATGGTGACATTTATGAATTTATTCACTGAAATTGCCACATATCATCTCATCCATGGAAATGCATTGTGTCGGAAACACAGCTGCATTATGATTTCTAATAATACATGTTAATTGATAAATGATAGGCGTGATCTCTTGCTTGCTCCTTATTATATTTCTGTTTTTCAAGCTGGAGAAATATCTGGGGATTTTTTTTTTCTGGGTGCAAACATGCAGTACAAGGGAAAGAGAATATACATGCAAATAAATAAAGGGCTCATTTGAACACTAATTCATAGATTATAAGCTATGTAAAACGTATGTAATTAAGCATAGTCACTGTCAAGTAAATATACTTGGATTTGGGCTTTAAGGCTCTCAATATTTTATTTAGTAAAATATTTCTAAAATGGTTTCTCATTCAAAGGGTGGCTTCCATTACATTTCAATAAACCATTACATTTCAATAAACCATTTTTCATCAAATATTTATCAGAAATTGGAATACGGCAAAAGTTCTCTAGAAGCAAGATCAAATTCTTTAGAAATTGGGTTTTACAACTTTGTATTATAACAGAAAAAAATGTTGGAATTCAGGTTCTCTGCCATTTTTTCCTATAAAGGATGCATGAAATAAATCTTTCATACCAATGGATATATTGAGATGAGAACAATAAGGTAACCTTGGCCCAAATTATTTAGAAATTTAAAGTGCAAAACCAAATATATAATTGGGCATGGATAATGAAGAGTTAGTGAAATTGTATCATTTTATTAAAAACATGTTTAAATCCCTCTTGCCAGAGCTTAGATTGGCAAGGAACTTTTATTGCTGTAGATTTACTTTAGCATATGTGAAGGATTTTTAAATTAATTATATTTTTCTAATGTGGAATCTGCTACTAAGATGCACAGATTCCAATTTTTATTCTTTATCAGTTGTACAATATTTATTAAGAAGTTGATTGTTACACATATGCTACGTTATGTGGACAATGACTTTAAATGAATTAATCCAAAGATAACATGAGATTTACATGGTGACAGGAATTTTCTGATTTGTTTTGGAGATGCACTAATGTTCTAGTTCAGTGGTAGCGAACCTATGGCACGGGTGCCAGAGGCGGCACTCAGAGCCCTCTCTGTGGGCACGTGCGCCATCGCCCCAGTCCTAGGCCTTCAGCTGGGTTTTATAAAACCTTTTCGCTTTAGGCCTCTGGTGCCATGTACAAAAAAAAAAAGGTTCAATCAATCAGTCAATTTAACTTCTCACGGGGAAAAAAAAGATCTTGCAAAGCTGGAATTGATTGATTGAAATTTTTAGTCCCACCCAGTCTGTTACCACTGCAGCCACGCCCACCCAATGGGCCACACCCACCCAATAGGACACACCCACTTGGCACCCGATGATGCATAAGTGGGTTTTGGGTTGCAGTTTGGGCACTCGGTTTCTAAAAGGTTTGCCATCACTGTTCTAGTTTCTTCATTAGAGTGATCCCTGAACTTTTCATACAGAGAAATACACTGGATACATGGATAAAAATTCTCCAGTGTGAGTCCTGGAGACAGTAGTGCCTCTGCCAATACATTTCCCAACACTCAAAGAAGAGCAAGAAAGATGATTAGGGGGCTGGAGGCTAAAACATATGAAGAACGGTTGCAGGGATTGGGTATAGTCTAGTGAAAAGAAGGACTGGGCTAACATGATAGCAGTGTTCCAATATTTGAGGGGTTGCTACAAAGAAGAGGAGGTCAGCCTATTCTCCAAAACACTTGAAAGCAGGACAAGAAGCAATGGATGGAAACTAATCAAGGAGAGAACCAATCAAAGACTTAGGAGAAATTTCCTGACAGTGAGAACAATTGACCAGTGGAATGGCTTGCCTCCAGAAGCTGTGGGTGCTCCATCACTGGAGGTTTTTAAGAAGAGGTTGGGCAATAGTGTAGGAACTCCTGCTTGAGCTGGGGGTGGAACTAGAAGACCTCCAAGGTCCCTTCGAATTCTACTATTCTCTTATTCTATTAAATTTCTTGCCATCCTCTTTGGTACCTGATTTTTAAACCCCGTTTTGATTAAGAAAAAGTGAATTAGAAATTAGCATGCTGCAAAGTCAACTCCCAGTTTAAACCTGTATTTTCAATAATGCTTCTGTCCCACACACAGACCTCAGAAGTTAAAACTTCATGCTTTGTTTGTCTTCTGGCTCATGACAGTTTCTGATTGGCCAAGTTCGCCAGAAGCCATTTTGTATGACAAAAGCTTAAAACATTTTTCCAAATTCCAAATGGACTTATTGGCTTGCAAAGCATTAATTCATTCAGAAAACATCAAGATTCTAGTAAACATGATTATCTAAATAGGGAAGGGCCTGACCACTTTCTATCTAAAGGAAAATAGTGAACTTTTATAATGCAATGCAGAAGTCCTCTTACACCAGTGATGTCTTTCATTGATTTTTCTCTCAAAAGGTTAATAATTTACTGAATGTAACTGCCTAGCTACATCCACAGTAAGTGATTCTTTGTACTAAAAACAATAGGCGAAAAAAGGGGAGAAAGTGGATTTTCTGGTTTCTGAACGTGCAGCACCTATTTTAGATCATTTGAATATTACCTTATTTACATATGAATCTACCTGCTGATTAATTTTCTGTTAATGTAACACCCATTGCTTTCCCCAGTTTAGCCTATTGATTTCATACTGTAAAGTACTTTATATTTCATGGACCTTGCTGTTTGATTGTTTCATTTCAGCTTTTTCTTAGGAGGGGAGAAACCACTCATAGAATGAATGGGATATAATTTCTCTTCTATGAACAGCTAAGATTTCCTCAGTACTGAATGCACCCATCCTGTGAGTGCCTTTTCTCTAATATGGGTCCATGTATTAGTGTTCAAAGCAGTTAAGTGAAATGCTTTTAATTAAACATCTCTAGGTTTCTCTGAAGGTTTCTACACAGTGTGCACTACCTTAAGCAAATGTTCTTTTGTTTAATTCTTGGCTACAATCTACAGCTTGCTTAAATTTGTAGCACTTGAAGAACAGTTATCCTCAGTGCTTTTTTTCTTAAAAAAAAAAGGTGCTGGAACTCACACACGTCATACAACCTGCCTTGCCTACCCTACAAGGTTCCATCCAAAAAGGTGCTGGAACTCCGTTCTGGGCGTTCTATGAGAAAAAAAAGCCCTGGTTATCCTAATGTGAGATTTGCTCAGAATTGGACTCCAACTGGACAGAAGTCTAAATGAGTCTTATGATGTTATCTGGACTAAGTTAGATTCTGTAACTCCTGATGAAGTGCCCCCTGTTTACTAGGCCTAGGCTTGTTAAGGTGCTTCAAGAAGCATTGGCACCTTTGAGAGAGGGGTTTGTTCAGCCTTGAAGGAAATGGTGCTATACCCTCCTCTCAATAGGCCATTATTGGACTCTTCCATTCGGGATAGCTGTTGTCTAGTTTCTAATCTTCCCTCTGTGGGGAAGGTTGTTGAGAAGGTGTCAGACAGTGGTTTTAGACTGTTTTGGAAGAAGTGGATCATCTGGATCTGTTTCAGCCAATTTTCGGGGCAGTGTACCGTATGGAGACATCGCTTGTTGATGGAGACATGTGCTTGTTGATGGAGCCAAAATAGGAGCGATGGATTGATCCTTGGGCTCATTTATGTCCAGCAGCTTCTGATGTTGTTGACCATAGTATCCTACTAGGCTGCCTGCAGGAGTAGGAAATGGTGAGCACTGTGATGCAGTGGTTTGCCTTCTTTTTAAGTGGTTGGTCCCAGTTGTTGTTGAGAGGAAGATGGGTTGCACCCATGCCCCCTCACTTATGGGTTGCCTTGACACTCTCGTCCCTCTCTTGTAACATCTGCATGGAATAACTAGGTGAAGCTGTCATTGTACCCGATATCTGGAAGGGTTTTGATTCTGATGGGGACAAATTGGATGACTTCACACAAGACCTGAGTGGCTATGGCTGTTTGGTCTACTCTGGGTTTGGAATGTTTTTACTTTTGGTCTTGGATGGGATTGTACTTCACCATTCAAGAGTAGTGTATAATTTGGTGATTCTTCTAATCTCATAACTACTGCTCAAAGAGCAGATGCCAACTATGACCAAGGGGGCTTTTCAGATGGTGACTCATGTCTTATCAGCTAATGATTGGACTGCTGCAGTACCCTTTACATGGGGCTGCCTTTGAAGACCAATATGTATTATATTAAACATTACAAGGTATCCAGAGCCTTTTTGGAGTTGGGCAGCCTTAAAATCCAATAAATGAATAAATAAATGTCAAATCGTATGGTTGGGGAGCCTAGACAACAACCAACAAATGTAAAATATCTATATTCACTTTGACAGTTTGGGAAATTGTTACTATTTGGTGAGTTTAAGTACCCACCAAAGCTCATTGTTGATTAAGCTGAATAATTATTTTGTAAAAAATATTACTTTACCTCAGTTGATACAGGTAGACTTCAATTTACAACCAGAGTTGTGCCTAAAACTTATGTTGCTAAGCAAAATGGTTGTTAAATGAGTTCTGCTCCATTTTACGACCTTTCTTGCCACAGTTGTTAAGTAAATCACTACAGTTAGTAACACGTTGTTAAATGAATCTGGCTTCCCCGATTAGTATTTCAGTGAATTGTGAAGACCTGGTTCTTCAAATAGGAATACAGGAAAGGAAGGAATTTTTTTCTAATAGAAGAATGTCATCGGGACAAATTATAATTGAAGATAGAGGTTATTGTTATTTTTTGTCATTTTGAATTTAACTGCAAATTTTAGCTTTTCTTTAACTACAAACTGAGCAAGCAGCTAAGAGATGACAGGGCTGAAATGACATGAAAGTCTATGTATTATTGATATATTACATGGCAGGGTATCCAGAGCAGCCTTGTGAAGACATATGAGAAGACATCGGTATTTCTGATATTTGTGGTCCCAAACAATAAAGGCCTTTATAGGATAATATCAAAACCATGAAGATGGACTGTATTGTAAATCAGGGCTTTTCAACCAGAGGTACGGGTACCACCTGTGGTACATTGGCACCTGGCAAGTGGTACGCGACCATCCTAGAAAAGTGGTAGCGGGGGAGGGGAATGAGCTGAACCAGTGGCAGCACCGCACAAGCCTGAGCGAGAGATGGCTGGAGCTGCAGGGCTGTCAGGGCTCAGCAGAAGCATGAGGATCAACGCCAGGCTCCAGCTGGAGCTCGGCGCTGATCCTGGCACTTCTGCTGAGCCCAGAAGAAGCACCAATCAGCTGGAAAGCAGCACTGATCCTGGCACTTCTGCTGAGCCCAGAAGAAGCGCCAATCAGCTGGAATGTTGCAGCATCTCCAGGGTCTTGTGATTTACATTCAGATGCTTGGCAACTGATTCATATTTATGACGGTCACAGTGTCCCAGGGTCATGTGAAGTGACCAAAACCTGCTGTAACCACCCAGCAGATGGGGGGAATAAAAACCAAACACCCCCACCCCCACTGCCAATCCTCAACAGAAATGCTCACAACAATGAAAACCTCGGACAGGAGGAAGAGCGCCGCCAGGTGGGCAGGCAGGTGTCTTGCTCGGCTGTGCCTTGGGGGCACTTTTTTCAGTGCTATTGTAACTTTGAACAGTCACTAAGCGAACTGTTGTAAGTCAAGGACTACCTGTACTTTATCACTTTTTTCCTCTTTTTTTTTTGGGTCATCAAGTTTTTGACACCTTGCTAGGCGACTGGTGGTACTCGGATGTTGCCATATCCTAAAAGTGATACAATGGGTGAAAAGGTTGAAAAGCCCTGCTGTAAATGATTTGGTAGTCAGTGAGGTTTGGCCAAACTGATGTTGCTTATAATTACAATTAAATACAACCCAGAGATACACCATCTTCACCAGCTACCAGTTGTTGTAGTATTTTGTATTAAAAAATTCTAAACCCACTTTAAGGATGGTTTTACGTAAAGCATAATAATCTGAATGAAAAGCAATCAGGACAGCTAATAAAAAGATGACTTTGGAATGTTTAAAATAGCTGACTAGCAGTTCTCCATGGAAAAACATTATGCACGGTTAAGGTAAGATTTAAAAAGCTTTTTTGATTTGGTTCTTTTTGAATTATACGCGTGTAATTTTAGCTTACTGTTGCCACTTTATAGCCTTGCCTCCAATTATATTAAATATTATTACTATTATATTAAATAGTACTTTTGTAGATATTCTGATTTATTATTGTTGGGAGATTTGACTATAATCATATAATTTCAAAAGTTCATTAATTTAAAAAATGGTATGCCTCAAAACCCAGACCCCATTTGTAGAAGACATATATCCCCACTGCTTTGTGTTTTCATATAGAGATAAAGATGATTTTTTTGTAAAATAGATTGGATTTTGCAAAAGGAATTGGTTTGGAAGCAAGCTACTTAGCACATGGGTTTATACTGCTAAACAAATAGTTTCAATAAAATTGAATTGTGAATTGTTTTGCTACATTAGCAACTGAATGAATAATTGCTTATACCACAAAATTAATAAGAGAAATGATTGTGCTTGAAAGAGTTCTCCTCCCCGCTCCTTCTTACTGCATCTCAATCTTTCAGTAATTTTTCACTTGGATAAATTCACAATCATTTAGCTTTTTGACTACTATGGATTTCCTAGATCATCATTGATTCTGTATAGATAGTCCTTATTTATTCCTCTATAGAAATGGAACAAAAGAAGTGGAATAGAGGAGGACAACCCACAGAAGGAAAACAAAATAGCTTGTATTGATCCACTGTTATTTTCGGGCTAATATTGCAATTTGGCTGAGGTAGAAATGGCTAGTCTAATCTACCCTATTGAAAGAGGCAACAGAATGAAAAAAGAATCAGCAACTGCAGATTGTAAAAACTGTTACTGTTCTTGAGAAAACACAGCTGCGAAGATTAGATCCAACTTCTGCATTCACTCTGATCATTTATCCTGTTTACTGTTGTCAATAATATTATATTGAAGTAAGCAGGGCAGACCATGCCAACAATGAATTGAAAGTAATTAAAAATGAGAGAAGAATCCTGTTGATTTTACTATTTCATTGATATTTTACATCAGAGTTTCTCAACTATACCCCATCTAAATAACATGAGTAGTTGTGAATACTCCAACACTGAAGATGTTTAAGAAGAGATTGCACAACCATTTGTCTGAAATGGTATAGGGTTCCCTGCTTGACAGGGAGTTGTACTAGAACAGGCATGTCAAACTCGTGACATCACTTGACGTTGCACAATGTATCGGGCCGGTTTTGCCATTGCCGGCAATGGGGTGGGCGCGGCTTCCATGTGACGGGTCCGGCCCACGGGCCGACAGTTTGATACACCTGTACTAGAAGATCTTCAAGATTCCTTCCAACACTGTTATTGTGTTATTCTGAGTACTACCATCCCCAGACTAGTATAGATAATGTACAGGAATGATCAGTGCTGTATTCTAGACCAGGGGTCCCCAACCCGCAGTCCATGGACCGGTACTGGGCCGTGGCATGCCAGCAACTGGTCCGCACAAACAAGCAAAGCCCCAGCCATGGGATGCAGGCAGCACACAAACCACGCCTCCTCCGGTCTGTGGAAAAGCCTCTCTCCACGTAACCGGTCCCTGGTGCCCAAAAGGGTGGGGACTTCTGTTCTAGATCACCTGGAAAGACTGTAATTGGATAAGATTGCTTGAAATGTATGCATTTATTGAATTTTGTTTATATTTCATCTTTTGACAAATACAGGTAGTCCTTGACTTACAACAGTTTATTTAGTGACCGTCCAAAGTTACAACGGCGCAGAAAAAAATTGACTTATGACCAGGGCTTTTTTTCTCGGAGAAAAGGTGGCGGAACTCAAACCTGGCCACGCCCTCATCAAACCCTAGGACCGCCCCTTTAGAGAACAGGAATGCAAGTAAAATTTGGGAGGGGCTATTTCCGGTGTGGGAGGGGCTATTTCCGGTGCGGCCGGCCCGGAAAAAGGTGCCGGAACGCGGTTCCGCCGCGTT
>NW_015388690.1:0-4679 GCF_001527695.2 Protobothrops mucrosquamatus
CCAAGGTCCCTTCCAGCTCTGTTATTGTTTATGTTCTGTATATTGTCATTTCTTGAGACTGACCAGAATGCTAAGCCAATTCCTCAATATGTCCTTTGCTGCCTATTTGCTTCCTGAAACTGATGCCAAGAGACAGTGGGAAACAGTTGGATGGATGAATTATTAACATTATCTGCCATTAGCTGCTTGCATTTTTTTTATATAGAGGGATCCCCTGAATATTCAGATTCTTTCCTTGTTATTGCTAAAGTGATTGTCTGCAATCCCATACAATAATAAAACAGGAGGAGTTGAAATAACATTGGATTAGATTTTACAATTTGATTCCAGCATTCTACTTTCCTTTCTGATGAATTAGCGAAGTCCATAATTCAAAAGATATGGGCAAATGTTTCCCCATACTCTTTTCTTGACAGCTAGAAATACATTGTGGAGCTATTCAGCAGTCCAGTAGCTGATTATAAAGAGTGCTGGACCAAAAATTCCTTCTGTATTGTTTTTAACATTTTTTCTTATATTATTTCCTATTTTTCCCCCTAAGTGTGGTGTTCTTGCAGTTATTTTATGGACTAAGTTAAAAATGATAAAGATGTATTTCATGGTACAATCTTCTCCCCACCTCCCCTACTTCAATAAATTTTCAAAAAAAAAAGCTAGATTTTCCCATAATTTATTTTTTTTCCAATTAAGGCGCTAGGAACAGGTACTGAATGATATTGGAGCACGTTCTAAAAACACACAAGAGCATTAACAACGTGACCCATATCTTTGTTAATACCACTTACATTTCATAATCTGCTTCCTGAAATGATCCATTCCTTGCATTGGCCCAATGAGGTAATGAAAAACGGTGGGATCACATCACACAAAATGACATCAAAAACACATTTTAAAAAATAGGAAAGTTTAAAAAAAATGACCAAGTTTGGTAGATTGCTAAAATTGTATTTTCAGTGATTGACTAAGTCTGTGACAATACCAGACTGAGCTTATTTGAATAGAGTTAGACCCGATTTTTGTAAATGAATATGAAGTCCCAAGCAAGAGGGAGAAATTACAAAAAAAAAGCAAAACAAAAACACCCTTGAAACTATACTTTTCCATTTTTATTAGGAAATGTATATAGATGTATTCATGAACGCAATACGAACAGAGCTCGGTTCAAAGAAAATTACATCACTTTACCAGGATAATTTATCTATGTGTATCAGTAAAATAATGAATTCCTTTAAGCTGTATCTCAGCTCTACAATTTAAGTAGCTTTTAACTTAGATATATGAATGGTCCAGGTCAAACATACATTCTGTGAGTGTAATTATCATCATTTAAATTCTGCCTGCCTGCCTCAGTATAGTTATCTGGTTGACACTATTATAATCTATTCATGTGATTCTGAACAATATTAAATCCCCATTTGTATCTACTGTTGTTCGCATCAATTAATTAATCATGACTGAAGGTGAGGACACCACAGTAGTATTAATGCCAAGTTGGAAAAGAACGGATGTAGAAAGGTTTTTGCCTTGCACTAAAAAGATGGAAATGGCATCTATGCACTATAAGCAGGGAAAGAAGCATTTTAATTGTGATATGGTGATAACTGCATAGTACTGTGTAAGCTTGAATAATCCAATCTTAAGTCTTATGGAATCCCATTGTTCTCCATATATTACAGAGAGCAAGCATAGTGAAGTGGATGTTATGGAAGTTAAAAATAAATTTAAATACTCACCACATTTGATTTTGTTATAACCTTAAAACAGCCATCAATAACCATATTAATTGTGCACTTAAAGCAGAATCATAAAACCCACTAATGTGTTTTATTTGTCAAGCCTGAGGAAAAACAGGAGAAATTCAAACTGCTAATAACTGCCAAATTTTGGTTGTTTTGTTAGGATTTTCCACAGCAATTACTGCAATTCAATCCAGAGAGAGAAGTGTAATAGAGTTCATTAAAATCAGTGGATCTGAAACCTATGTTTGGACTTGTTTTGGGTTTTGTATGTTGCTAATACAGTCTGAGATTAAATTTACAGCAAAAAAACTGTTCACTGATGCTCATAAGTAAGTATACTATTGAAAAAGCAAGCAAGCAGCAGAGCATAATATAACAAGTCCACAGAAGAGTATCTAAGTCTTTATAATGGTGAGGTGACAGTAAACTGAAGTCCAGTCCATGTCTACGGAGATTCTCAATTGTCCAGGTCATGGTTGTCCTAAAGGGGCTTTTAAAAATGCAACTGGACTTTCTTAGTTTTTTGTTTTTTGTTTTCCCTTTGAAAACATTTTGCTTCTCATCCGGGAGAACTGAAGAAGTTCTCCTGAAGAAGCTTCTTGGATGAGAAGCATTTTTTTCCCAAGGAAAAGAGCCAAGTAAGTCCAGTTGTCTTTTGAAAAGCACCTTTGGAACAAGTCCAGTCCATGTTTGTAATGGTGAAAATAATGTAATAATTCCAAGGGTTCAGTCGAAAAGTGAAATTGAACTTGAGGCTGAGATGAAGAAATGTAGTCGAACAAGGTCAAAACAGAGTTTTGGGCATATGAATAAAGACAGAATCTATAAAAGAGGGTTCTCATAGCCCATTCACTCTAGAATGGCTTTTTTTTTTTAAACTCAAAGTAGGTAGACCTATCACAGTTACAATTCTGGAAAAGGCCACGATTCCTTATGAACCTGGCCTTGCAATCTGGCATTTCCTTCTCCTGGTTTTCTGCCCTTTAACCAAGTTGCAGTGACATTCTTTTGGGATCACAAATTAGGAGATTCCTTCCGGATTGAGAAGTACAGATTCTAAGACATGAAAGAGACTGACTTCTTTCTAGACTATGTCCCATGAGACAGAATTACATGCTTCAGGCATAATTCAATTCACAGAATCCCTGTGTTCATCTTCTGACAATTCTTCTTCTTGGAGATGGTCCAGGGAGATCATGGCAAGAAAATGCCACTGAGCTGGATGAGATCAATTTCCAGAGGAGCTTGTATAGCACTGTTGCACAATCTATTTTTCTGCCAAAAGCCTTAAAAGCCTGAAGTATAAACCCCTGGAAGCCACACAGTTGGCAGGCTTGAAGTATTCTCACCTATTCTTTCTTCTTTCCCTTCGGAGGTATGCATCTTTCTTCCTCCAAGCTGCAGAGAAAGGATTGCTAGATCTTATGTGATATTTGAATTTTTCTTTTTCATCAGGCCTTTAAATTTAGACTGGGGGTGTAGGCATCTGGAGAAAATGACAAAAGCAGCATCTTGCTTTAAGCTTGGTCCCATTAGTGTTACTGTGATGTCATGCATATAGGACACTTTTTATCATTTGGATGAAGGCCTCTGACCACACAGATGTAACATCAAAATTGAAGGCTAAATGTTGATCCCTTCCTTGCACAGCCTTAATCCTGTTGCGTAGCTGTATAAATAATGGATCAACCTTTTTTTCTTTTGCATCTTTCTCACACAATACAAGGAAAATAAATTGCGGGGAGCACCGTCATGTTTTCACAAGATGCTACAGCAGGAAACTCACCATCTCTGGTGTTATAAACATATTGATTTGGCTTTGAGTCTTCCTGCAGTAAAATTGGCTTCTAGGATAAAGTTGACTTTCACTCAAGTTCTATATTACACGTCAGAGCACAAAAATAGCCAATCCGTTTTGCAAAGCACTTGTTATCTGGATAAAGTATGAAACAGCTACAAAGTCTTCGTGTTCAAATTTCTATATGATTTGTTACTTCTGAGTCACGCATTTACAGTTAGAGGAAACGTTGAAAATAGGTTTGGATTTTAATAAGCAAAGTAAAAGGTGGGAGAAGACAAAGGAGATGACCAGGCTGAGCCTGAGGGTGGAGTCAAATGCACCATCAGTCTGGAGTCCCTACGCCCCTGAAAGAAACCAAAGTCCAGTCCCCTTTTAAATCCATTGATTCTTATCTGGCACCAATTTGCCTTGACTGTTAGTAGATCAGTTTCTTGTGTATAGATTGCATGGAATAAACTGACAGTGCTTTCTGAATTCTATAATAGCTCCTGGTTTCTTGCGCCTGACAAAAAAATGTATCTATGCTTACTTTCAACAGCTAATCTTGACTTTAATTTCAGGTCCTCCATCTTAAGTAGAAAGTGTCTCTTTCAATAAAAGTGTCATTGCAGCCTCCTTGCTAGAGAAAATTCATTCAGTAATGAAGTTGTCATCTTTTCAGTAGCACTTGAACATTTATTTTAATTTACGAAAGCCTTTAAAAGAAATACATGACGCCTATTTTACTTTAATGAAACAGGATTTTTTTTCCCTTCCTGCTTTGTGTTTCTTTGTTAACAACCCCTGCTGTTGCTAATGTGCTTTTGCTTTATATATCTGAGTAATTTTTGTTTTGAACCGTTGGCTTTAATTATTAGTACCGCTGTTGTTTTATTTTACATGTTTGCAATAAGTAAATATTTTTTTTAAAAAACCCACCAGAAATACCAAGAAAAGATAGAACTGCCTGGTCACATTGGTAGTTTATAGTTTTAATAACTTAAATACAGGTAGTCCTCAACCTACGACCACAACGGAGTCCAAAATTTATGTTGCTAAGTGAGAAACATGTTAAGCGAGTTTTGCCCCATTTTACGACTTCTCTTGCCACATTTGTTAAATGAATCACTGCACTTGTTAAATTAGTAATATGGTTGTTA
>NW_015388690.1:5208-7054 GCF_001527695.2 Protobothrops mucrosquamatus
AACTGCCTGGTCACATTGGTAGTTTATAGTTTTAATAACTTAAATACAGGTAGTCCTCAACCTACGACCACAACGGAGTCCAAAATTTATGTTGCTAAGTGAGAAACATGTTAAGCGAGTTTTGCCCCATTTTACGACTTCTCTTGCCACATTTGTTAAATGAATCACTGCACTTGTTAAATTAGTAATATGGTTGTTAAGTGAATCTGGATTTCCCATTGGCTTTGCTTGTGAGAAAGTCGCAACAAGGGATCACATGACTCTGGGACATTGCAACCGTTGTAAATGTGAGTCAGTTGTCAAGCATCAGAATGTAAGTCAGGTGACCATGGGATGCTGCAATGGGCATAAGTCACTTTTTTCAGTGCTGTTGTAACTCTGAACAGTCACTAAGTGAAGTGGTTGTAAGCTGTAAATAGATTGACTTTATTTGCACCAATATGGATTGTAGAGGTTGGGTTTATTGTGTGTGGGGGTAAAATTTGGGAGTGTAGAATTGTGATCCATTCACAGCTCAGTAGAACGAAATTTTGTTCCGTGCAGAAAAAAATCAGCAAGGTGATGGCATCTCTTCAAACTGCTATTTCCCTAATGTTGAAAAGGTCTACACAGTTCATTTTTCTTCTGTTCTGCAAAGGTCACAATTTTTCCAACTGAAAATAAACTTTCATGTTTTGCCTGTTCTGTAAGATCCTTCTATGACCTCATTTGCCAGAAGCATTTCTAAATGTTCTCCCTCTGGGTATGAATTCTCAGTTTCTAGAAGGCTATGATTTCTTGTGCCAAAAATCAGATTAATCTCCTTTGTGAAAAGGAGAGAATATGATGTGTTTGCGGGATGTACTATAATATATAGAATAGTGTGAGTTTTTAATTAGTTTTAATTGCTCTTATACAACCATAAAAAGAAAACAAAGCAAAACATGTGAATCAAAACAAAACAAATTACAAAAAAAGTCAGAGCAAGCTGTATCCCCTATAAATCCTAAACCAAATATAAGAATGGAATGATAACTGCATATATATATATATAAGATATTATGATTCAATTTTAAATAAATTAAACCTTGACCATATTGTGTAATCTTTCCTGACCTTAATAAAAAGCCAGTTCAAAGTTTGGAAGCTGATACGTTTCATCTACTTAACCTTTCATACCTGGTATACATGTAACTTTTACAGAACCACTTTTTGGCAACAATCCCAGCATGGTGGATCCAAAGTTCTTGATAAATGAGCACGTCCCAAATTTAAAACAAAATTTTGATACTTAGTTCTCTTCCAAGAACCTGAACTCAACATAGTAAGAGGCTACTAAGAGGCACAATCAAAATGTATGCACTAATATATCTTTAGACTTTTTAGTTCTGCAACAAAAGTAAGTCCACAATCTATATTTTGCTATTTAAATTATCCATGAAGGAATCTGTATCCAACAGATATCTATTTATCTATCATCTATCTACTTTCTCTCTTATCTATCCATCCATCCATCCATCCATCCACCCACCCACCCACCCACCCATCTATCTATCTATCTAATCTATCTATCTATGATCTATCCATTGATCCATCCATTTTATGAAATAATCTTCTTTTAAGATCATAAGAGACATTGATTCTGTATATTGATTCATTGGACAATACTCATTTACATTTTCAATTCTTAATTTCTTTCACATTACTCATATTTCTTTTTTTAGTGAAGATCCTTTAATTAATAGAGGTATCATAGGAGACTTGCAATTTAAAAAGCAGGAAAATTTAAAAACAGGAGATGTTTTCTGGATATGAGCTGGTCTTGCAATAGGCTTGTTCACTGTATCTCAAAGATCACAAACTACTT
>NW_015388690.1:8531-82435 GCF_001527695.2 Protobothrops mucrosquamatus
TCCTGTTGTATTTCATCGCCACTGCTGATAATTCTGTCAATACAATAAGGGGGAAGGTTGTTTTGTACATGTCTGTGTGTTTTAAAGATGCAGCAAGCACTCCAACAAAAAAAACCGGCTTTACGGTAATTAGGTAAATATGTCATCTCTTTATGCTGTAAACCAATTCTGAAGACAATAGCTTTAAAAAAAACAACACCTTTTCACGGGTAAAACACTTTTAAAAGCTGAAAAATGACCATTTTTTTGAACTGATTTCATCGGTGTCTCGCAAAACAACTTTGATCTGATAGCAGAGCAAATGAAGAAGGTACAGGTGCATTATGCAGCCTAAACACAGAAAGCCAATTTGACAAAGCTAGAAATCTCGGTAGTAAATTGTTCAAACGGTGCATTAAACAAAATGGTGATTTAGAACTCCCTGCAAATTCTTCAAGAAAGCTTTTATGCCGGTCCATTTTCATGGAGTTGTTTTATTAATGCATTACTTGTAAAAGAAACCAAACTGGGAAATTAAACCTTTGGATTTCTGACAGGCTATGCAGAGAAGGAAAGAGAAAGCAAGAAGAAAAAAATGACATAGTACAGCAACTACAGCTTTTATGGTTCCATTAAATCCTAAGGGAGAATTTAAATACAGAAGCATATTTAGTATCATTCTCAAGTGTGACATCTCAAAACATCACACTAATTCTTTTGCATCTATCCAGTATTCTTCCTTACGATGCAACTATTAATTAATATTAGTTATCTCATGCCATGACTCAGACTGTTGAGTACACGAGAGATCTTTGGGCTAAGGTTTTCTCTGCAAATTTTGTTCTGACCTGATTTGGATCTTTCAAGAAAATGCATTGCATCACAACTTGGTTATATGGTCAAACTACATTTTGTCCTACACAACTCAAAGGAAGAAAAGGAAAAGGAGCAGCAGCAATCGTAAATGTATGCCCCTATAACTAAATACCACGCAGGATAAAACCCACAATTCATCCCTGTAAACATGGTAAACTTAGGGTATAAAATATGGAGCTTCAAAGCCATAAGAGCCTTCAACAACAACAACAACAACAACAACAATAAGATCTGAACTACAAACTAATAAACATTAATTAATTAATTTAAATGGTTTCACAGCATCTCAAGAAAAAATACAGTTTTAGTGCTTTTAAACCTTAGGTGATCTGACTGTAAAATGTCATTTGAGAAGGTGGTACTATTATTATTATTATTATTATTATTATTATTATTATTATTATTATTATTATTATTATTATTATTATTATTATGGATCATCGCACAGTCAGCCAGATGTTCAGACTGGATTTGGCATTTTGTCTACTTATCGAGTCCTTACCAAGGACCTGGGATAGGCAGATGTGGTATTACAGATATTATTTGATGGTATTACAGATATCGTCGCAGAATGGAAGCAGTTCCTAGTAAGGCTGCCTTTTGCAATTGACTAATGGAGAATTTGTCAATGCCAATGGTGTTCAAGTGGTGCTCAAGATGTTGTTGTTGTTGTTGTTGTTGTTGTTGTTGTTGTTGTTATTATTATTATTATTATTATTATTATTATTATTATTATTATTATTAAAAATGGAGACAGACATGAAAAGTGTTGCAACCACAATCTGCCTCTTCTGGTACAGAAATATTCCATTGCTGGAGGTTTCCAAGAAAAGATTAGACAATCTTTGTCCAGGATAGAATAAAGATTCCTGTCCTGGTCAGGGCAGGGAGGGGGGGTTGGACTAAAAGACCTCCAAGGTCTCTTCCATCCCTATGATTCTAAAGAAAACATATGGTCTGATATTTGGATTAAATTTGTGAATTTATGAACCACCAGAAGCTCTTTTAAATTGCTGGGCGGACCCTTATGCAGAATTCATTGTGTCAACTGCAGCAGTGTTATGCCAGGCAATAAGGGGAGGGAGACATGAAAGACGGAAGGTCCAGCCTTCCTTCTTGTACAGATTGCTGTACAAATAGCAGCAATCTGTACGGAGATCAAATCCTGGCATGAGTCTTGGGTAACCTAGCCAACAGCTTCCATAATAATTCAAGAGAGACATAACCAGGGCATGAACCAACTGCTTACCCATCTTGGTAGTTAAGAACTATGGCTCCTTTGAATATTCATGAAGTGGAGATTAGCACTTTTCATTTTTTAATGGAACACTAAAAGAACACTTAAAAGAAACCTCTAGCTGAAGCCTTGAAGGAAGAAGAAAGAAAAATGGAGGAAGGGAGATGACCCAGCCAAGACGGACTACAATAATGTCGGTCTTCTGTTGGCTTTCATGGCTTTAGATCAGGGATAGTCAACCTTGGCTCTTTTATGACTCGTGGACTTCAATTCCCAGAATTCCTGAGCCAGCTTAGCTGGATCAGGAATTCTGGGAGTTGAAGTCCACTAGTCATAAAAGAGCCAAGGTTGATTACCCCTGCTTTAGATGTTGAAAAGAGATGCCTATGCTATATCATTCAGAGCAGGGACAAAAGAATAAATCTGAAAACCGTCAATATAGATGCAATAATTGAACTGGAAAGATGAAATCAAAGAGCCTGGCAGAAAAGTTTGTAGAGAAAACAATAAGGGTCCTAGCAATAAACCTGAGGAATCCCCAGGAATAATGGAAAATATTAGATGATTAAACCATTTCATGAAATCAGAGAGGCCCAATGAAATAACGAGGCAGCCCCTGTGTCTTACCATCCCTGAGCCTATCCACATATAAGGAATTTGGTTTTGTCCGGAACGTCCTGTAAGGAGTGATGGATGGATGAAATTTCCAAACATTTATGAAACTGGGACTTGATTGTAAATATACCAGTTAAACTGCAAGCTTTCTGAAGACAGAACAAAAACATGGTTCTCTTCTGCTCACTTTTCAGTTCAGTTTAAGCCCCGTCGGATACATTTTAGAATGATTAAATAATGCGTATTTAGAAAGATCACAGGAACAAATGAACGCTAAATAGGCAATTCTTCCGTTAAAATGATGAACTCCAATTTACAGCTGGAACAAAAAGTCATATTTTCAATCCATTTTATTTAGTAACAGAAAGAAATGTGTCCCTGGGCAGATTTCAAGGTATAACCCCTGTAGTTCTTTAAATATAAAAACAAAACTGGAGATTTGTGAGGTTTTCTGCATTGATTTTCAACAAGCTCTTCATGAGATCAAAATGTATTAAAAAGTAGAATTCCCCCCCCAAGAAAAAAAAAGTTTACAGGTTGCCCATGGAGAAAAAACTTCCTTCCTCTGACTTCAGACCGGTATATATCATGTACAACAGATTTGGTAATTATATGATAGTACTATTTTTTTAATGAGGATATTGTCAAACATCTAAGCAACGTATGAAGGTAATTTTTTTTTATCAAATGGAGGGAGAGGAATGGAAATAATAATTTAGTAATTAAAAACTTTTGAAATTGCTTCAGTAATGCCAGAGTTTATTGAGTAGTGTGGCTGGATGTGAAAATTGAGTTTGGAGGAAGTGGATGGTGAGATATATTTCTTCAGTTAATGGTTCAGAAATATAGTGCTAGCTGTAGCACTTAGACCAGTGATAGCGAACCTTTTAGAGACCGAGTGCCCAAAAACCACCCCCCACCCCGTCCCTGCTCCGCCCTGCCTGCTGGGCCACCCACCATCTACACGGCCCGCCACAGATCACCCAAGTGGCCCAGCAGCACCATGGTGGCCACGCCCTCTGCCCATGTCCTGCAGCATCATCTGCGTGTGACGGGGTGCAAGGGCAGAGTCTTGTCTCCGCTGCCTGGCTACCATGTCCTTGGCTGCGCTGCTTCACGTGGGTCGTTCCCGGGGGCAACTCTCCTCCGGGGGGCTGCTGGTGAGGAGGGGGCCATGGGAGGAGGCGGAGCTGGGGCGATGGCGCATGTGCCCACAGAAAGGGCTCTGAGTGCCGCCTCTGGCATGCGTGCCATAGGCTCGCCACCACTGACATAGACTTATTTACAGCACTGTTTATAGAGTCAGCATGCTTGCCACCAACAATCTGGGTCCTCATTTTACCCACCTTGGAATGATGGAAGGCTGACTCAACCTTGAGCAGGTAAGACTCGAAGTGCTGAACTGCTGACAGCCGGCAGTCAGCAGAAGTAGCTGCAGTACTGCATTCCAACCACTGCACCACCTCAGTGCAAATATGGATTTGAATGTAACTTGCCTTTTTATTCATTTCCACCAAAATGCTGTTTTGTATTGATGTAAATTAAAGTTTTACAACCAAATCTGAACCTTCCCAGCTTTTCAGCTTTCTCCTGCTGAGACGTGAATTACAATGTTGATACTGTAAATCACTGTATCTCAGCAATGCCAACCAGAGAGGGCATGCTACTAGGTGACTGAGATAAACAGCTACAGTTCGGGAAGGCATAAAATATTTTATCTAGGATTTTAGAGCCTGCTGAGTATTAAGAAAATGATTTACTTTTGCCGAAGATGAAATACCCTTCAGGACTCTATGTGTGGGGGGTTGTGTACGTAGGCATACACAAGCATTTTTTTTTCTTAAAGAAAAAAAAAAAGAACGCAGAAAGACAAGATCCAAGAACCATTAGTCACCAAAGTTTTGAAAGAAACCAAGCACAAGTTTGGAAGTGTGGAGAATATCCCCCCCTTTGGATTTCACAAAGAAGTGTGGGAAGGTATAATATTAAAACAACACGGAGAATATAATATTTCCAAAAATTAAACTGACTGACATGAATCTATGGCTTTAATGTGTGGATTAGGACTTGGTTCTTTTCCTTAGATCAAAGGTCCCCAACCTTTGGGGCACCGGGACCGGTTACATGGAAAGAGGTCTTTCCGCAGACCGGAGGGTGCGTGGTTTTGTGTGCTTCCTGCATCCCATGGATGGGGCTTTGCTTGTTTGTGCAGCCCGGTTGCTGACATATTGCAGCCCGGTACTTGTCCATGGACCAAGGAATTGGGGACCCCTGCCTTAGATGACACCCTTTTCCAATCACTATACCATGCAATCCACCACAGGTATCCTCAGTTACAAATTACATTTTTTTAAATGGACCGTATATGTTTGAGTTTAAGTTGATTTTGAATAAAACCATGCCAACATGCCTATAGCTAAGAACATTTCAGTATGAGATCCTTGGTGCTCTCTGAGACTTGTTGATTTCTTGGAGATGTTTCATTAACCCAACTAGGTAACATTATCAGTGCTAGTGCAGCTAGTGTAGGCTCAGAGAACACCAAGGACTCCTCATTTCAATCCTCAGCTGCAAATATTTTCCTTTATTGGTACATTTCAGTATTGTCAACTGCCAGGGAAATCAGGAGATTCAGGCAGTTTAAATGAGTATAAAGATTTATTGTAAGCTTAAGCTCTCTACAAGAATCTGAACTACTAACGGTCAAGAGGAATTTGACTAACGGTTGACTAACGGTCAAGAGGAGTTAAGAATAGAAAGGAATTCAAGATTGGCTGGACTTCAATCACAAAAGGACTCATGACTGATGACACATATAACCTTTCTCTTGGGTCATCTCCTACAAGTAATTAGCGAACTTTGAGATTCTAATATGTCCACTCTTTGGTTACCCAAGTTCTTTATAAGCAACAGGGGTGCATAGCAAGTTGAATCTTCTCTCTAAAAAGTACTTCAGAGCAAACAAAAAGATGAAAACATCCCAGCTGTATCTGTCCCCAGGATTGTACGATTTGGACAATGAATCTCAAGCACCAAACTTCCATAGCCCGCTTCATAAAAGGAAGCTGGAAATGACTAGATTATTTTGTTAAATTTAACGTCAACACAGTAGACAACTAACTCCTGAGATATCTTTATTTTCAGCATGAGATTTGAGGAAAACGTTTAGAGAGAACTGTCAAACAGGAAGAAAGGCACATGAAAATAGACATATTGAATGAATTGAAGAAACTAGAATTAAGACAAAAACAGAACCCACTTTGGATTTAGACTAAAAGCTGGAAACTGGGTAAACAACTGGACTTAACAGATGAAATTGTACCAACGTGTTGTGAGGATAAAGTTTGCTAATTTAAAAAAAATTGAAACAGGTAATAAACTAGATAAGATGCTGGTTTAGTAACTGCAAAAAGAATAAGAGCAAATATTATTATTATTGTTGTTGTTGTTGTTCACACAGTCAGTCAGATGTTTAGATTCTTTTTTATCCATCTTTCAAGTCTTTATTAGTATGATGATGCACACAACAATCTGAAATTCCAAATTCAAGACAAATTGTCTTGAAATAAACCTCTGCCTCCATTTCTCTGGAGCACTTATAAACTATCAATATCCCTATAGGAATATAATGCATAGTGAATAGTCATCAGGTTTTTTTTCCAGTCCAAACTGTCCAGTTCAGCTTGTGTCCTGTTAATAATTCCAGCACTGTTTTGTATCATGCCAGATATTGACAACTTGGATGTTATTTCCGACATTCACTTTTGTCTTTAGCAATGTTCTCACTCTTCATGTACTCAAAGATGTATCTTTGCTAATCAATTTTTTAACTTGTCCATGCTTGATATTATCGAACTATGAAATGTCCAGATAATTGTAGGTTTTGTCCTGATGGCGCCTGTTGGTTTGGTCATTGGCATTTCAATTCCATTACTGTTTGTGATTTCACACTGATTTATTGCTACTGTAGCAAATTTCTCTAGGCCAAATTCCATTGCTATATCTGTGCTAAAAATTCTCCCAGTGCTTGTCAATGATTGGATTTCAATTTTAGATTTTCCAAAAAGCTTCAGATTATACATATAAAGCAAATGTGAGATTTTATAAGCATTTAACAAATTAACTTTTGTTTTCTTCACAATCACTGAAAGTATAATCACAGCAAAAGCAATTACAAATAATAAGGGTGGTAATGAGTCACCTGGTAGATGCCTCTCCTTAATGTTGATAAGCCCATATTTTTCATTTCCAGCCAGCAATTCTGTCTTCCACTGCTTCCAGTTTAATGTTTTTATTGACACCAGTTGTTTCCAAATATTTGATGACTGAACTACGCGGTAATGAATCAAACACATTGGTACAATTGCCTCTAGTCTGATTGAAATAGCTGATTTTATTTAAATTGGATGATTTGTGCCTCATAGCATTCAATTTTCCAAGCTATTGCTGTTATTTGTTGGTTTGTGATTTATAAAGCTTCTTCAATAACCCATGTCTAGATTTGTCTACTAAAGTAAAGTTATGAAAGTAAAATGACTTACAATAGGTTACATTGATAACTACATATTTTGGGATGCTCCGTGTAAAATTTCTTTAGAAGCAAAGCTGCATATGGATATTGATTTTTGGACAATTTGTTTCCCCTTTCTTGATCTCTTTCATTCATTCTCCTCATGTCAGTTTTTTTAGCTCACTCATCTAGCTGTGCTATCCATCTCTCATCATATCCCTTGATAGTACTTTGAAAATCATGAAGAGTCATTGGGGATGATTTAACAATATTAACGAAGGCTACAGAGCAGCTAAATTATCCAGAAGAAAACTCGGCATGCTAAGAAAACAACATCAAATCTAAAAACAGCAACGGTAACATTTGTCCTAAAATGTATGGAATGCCAAATCTGCACTAAAAGTAAACAATCACAAGATTGCGCTCTACTTAATAATATAGGAGCCTGAAATAGCATAATGTGCATGCTTCAAAAATTATTTGAAACACGTGTTCGGGATCTTGTACAAAGACAATCTCTTGTACAAGCCCCTAAAATACTCTGACTTTTCATAGTGTTCCAGGTGGGCCTGGGGTGGGGAAAGACCTCACTGCTTTAAAGGAATCTATTAATTAAAATGAATTTGTAGGAGATTATCAGGAAGAGCCTGAAAGGGGGGGGGCTCAAGAATGTCATCATTTTAGAGTCACTTTGCACCCACAAGAGAGCCAGGTTCAGCCCCACTTGAATTCCACTAGGAATTCTATCAGCTTTTTGCCCTGACTGTTAGTAGTTCAGATTCTTATTTACAGATAGCTTGAAATAAACATGTATTCACTTTGGACTCAGTCCTGTCTCCTGATTTTTTTTTTGCCTGATAGAACTGAACTTAAAGCATTGGCTTGCTCAAAGACCACAGATCAGCAAACAGGAAAACAAACCCTAAAGAAATGCAGGCTATAAGCATCATAAGCATTAGAAAGGCTGAATCAGTATGCATATCAGACAGAATCCAGATGAGAAAGGGGAGACACACATGCAAATTTTGCATATTTAATTAAAACATGTGAAATGCCATCATACATGGTGGATTTTGTGGGGCAGGAAATACTCACATGGCTTAAATAGGGTTATTGGCACAGGGAGATATATATTTTCAATAACTAGTTGGGAATTTCTGCCTCCAATTTTTTTTCCCTCTTGTGACTTAATAACTTGAAATTTCTTATCTGATTAACCACCAGCCCTGTATAATCCTATTGCACAGATGGCGGCTTCAAAGAATTTGGTGTAGGCCTGCACTCATGAGGCAAAGAAACATTTCCAAAGCAATTAAAAATGAAGAAGTGCCTAAAGGTGATGGATTTAAGAACTTTTCCTTGTGACATTTTCTGATCATCCTGAATGTTTATGCAGAATTTAAAAAAAAAGAAGAAGCAGCACCTTGAAGACCACAAATTCGATCTGAGGCATATATTTTCTTAAGCCAAAAAATGTTTTAAGCTAGCATACTGCAAAGCAAAACACCAGCCTCCAGAATCATTTTTATACCAAAGCGTACCCTTGGGTGTGTATTTGTTCTGTTAGACTTATTATTTCCTGCAATCAAAAGTTTCTTGGCAGTTCACAGTATGACCAAAAGAACAATACAGTAATAGACCTACCAGATATCATTTAAATTATTTCTAAGGAAAAAAAAAAAACAACCCCTCTTAAGGCAAAACAAACAAATGGATTACAGTAGCTGCATTTTCCAACAGTAGTACAATTAGGAAATAAAAACTGTAGGACTACACGTTTCTATTTTATTTGCAAATGTGCCCACTAGCTGGATAGTAGGGGTGGGCAGGAGAATAAAAGTACAAACAATGACTATCCAGGGAGGCTATAAAATATGGAACAATCTGATTCTGGCAGAAATCTTTTATGGCAGTTGTTTTTTTATTGTTTGTTCTTATGTTTTACAGCATGCTCAGTAGTCCTAAAGAAACTGGGTGTAGGAGGAGTGCAGAACCTGGGACTGGAGTTAAAAGAGGGAACAGCCTAGTATCCCTACATGGCCACAAGCAGACTAAGTCCAGCCTCCCTTGAATCACATTGACTCTTATCTAACTCAAGGCTGGTGCTAATCCTTAATTGAGAAGATTCCTGCATAGACTCAAGTAGCAATAAATCAATAAAGTTGGATTTTCACATGTGGACCTGGTCTTTCAAGCTTGACTTTGGAATTCTAATTATTTTTTAAAGTATATTATTCATCTTTCTTTTTATTCCAGGGCAAATCTTTGAAGACCATATCATTTGAAGCTTGCAACATATATTTAATATATTTTTTCCACTCCCTCACCCCTTAAAAAGTCTGACACGACAGAGGGGATACTGTGAGAAACAGAGGCTTCACAAGAATGATATTTACTCATTCATTGGCTATTAATTGCCTTCATTTGTTCACTTGGCTCAAAATAAGGGAACTCAATGGTTTGATGGAAAGGAAATCCTCCCCTGCCCACCAAAAAAATAATAATAAGTATTTATTTTTCAGGAATTATTTCTCTTTTCTTTCTCCCTTCCTTCTTCGTTCCTTCATGGCATTCAGAATGACCAACCTCAGGGGGTGTCCATCAGATGAAATAAAACCATTCTTATCAATATGATCTTAAATCCAGAATGAAATCCAGAAAGAAAATGAAAATGCTGAACACTGCATTTTTGTTAATCCCATCCCCTCCCCCCACCAATACAATCAGTTTTAGGATCACTTTTTTTAAAAAAAATACCAAGAAATGTAAAATGATCTTTCTCTGGACCTGGAAAGATATCAGACGCCAATCAAGCATGGGTGTGATAAGGCCTCTCAAAAGAATTCTCTAATGCTACACTTATTATAAAATTAAAGACATCAAAATAGTTTAGATCTAGTCTTATAAGAAGAGGAACATTGGATTATCAATTAAGTTTATTAGAAAATTTATGAATCATAACTCTGAGAGATTTTTTTTACAGCAGCCTTGAATCTTAACTGCCTGGAAATAGTATTTCTAGGTCAAAATTCCTCTTACTTGAAAATCTAGAGAACTGTGGACTGAGTTGACTTTACTAGATGGAGAAATGATCTGACTAAATTTAATTCCTAAATTCTCTACAGGAGGGAAAAAAGTCAAACACAACTGGAGATTGGAGATGGTCTCCCAGGTATCATACACATTAAGCCCTTTCTGCAGCAGGAATATAACTGTTTTAAAGCAGAAGTACCTTATAGAGCTTGAAGATCCATCTGGATCGTGGGCGGTCACCTGACCAATCACGGAGTTAATAGCAGCATTTTCATGCACTTCCAGTAGATACGTTGGTGATGAAAAAATTGGGGGTTCATCAGCATCTTCCACTACAATTTTTAATGTTGCCGTATCCTTGAAGGGTCCCATGCTGATGAAACGTGGATCAATATAGGCATTAGTTGCTTCTACCTTCAGGGTATATGAATTTTTGGTCTCAAAATCCAAGGGCTGTTAAGAACGAAAAACACAAAAGCTTTTTCTAGATGATCACAACAGCAAGAACAAGACAATGCAATGCTGACACATCTGCTTCCTCTACTTTTCTTGACTTTTAATGCAATCCCTTTTCCCTTTCTTTTATCATGGCCGAAAACTTCATGAGTTGTTTATTAATGTCTCATTTATCTGGTAAGCTTCAATGAAACCCCACCAAATTGGAGATTTGCTGTCTCTGTTTAAAAGTGTTTTTTTTAATAAAAAAACCAACAACATATATAAAGGTTTTTCGCTTAGAATTTTGCTATTTTTTTCTTTCTTTTTTCTTCTTCTTCTTTTTGCTAATGACCTAGACTGAATATTAATCACTCAGCTAATTGTCATTCTGTTTGCTGTAGTTAAGGAGCAAAGAGAGAGAAATGAGCAAGTTTCAAGTGGCATAAGAATTCTATTGTTTAAAGAAATGTGTGAAAAAACAGACTGAAGATATTGTTCTTTGATTCAGATTGAACAAGTCAGAACAACTGAGATCTGGTTATATGGAGAGATGAACATTGTGGTATCAAAATGTATAAGAATAGTTGTGTATCATAGCCATCAAGAGATTTGTTTACAATATTTCTCTTGAAGCTTCACCTTCTGGTGCTGTTAAACAAAGCAGCATTGGAAGAATGGAAAAGTTTTCAAGGTGTGCAACACATATTTACCTTTGCTTGGGATTTAACACATTAGTATTAGCAAAAATGGAAGCATTTATGTCTGAGAGGCTAACTACATCCAGATACGAATCATAATAATTCCAATTCAAAAAGGCAAGAACAAGTAGTACATATAATGGGAAAGATCTCTGCTGATAATCCCTACAAGTAAAAACAACAACAAACCTTAGCTTAGAATTTTATCTTAGTGGCATAAGTGAGTTTCAAAATTACATTTAAAGCCCACATTTAAACATATCCCGTATTCTTTTCTACTGGCTTAAGGAGATTCCACTATTGGTTTAATAAGACTTTATAGTTGGTCATTGATAGCACAGCTTGCAAGGAATATCTGTGGCTGAAGCTCAAAGAATTAAGAAGGTGAATATAATTTTCATTATTGAGAAACTGATGGGGTACAGCTTAGAGGGTTAAGCAATGTATTGATCCTTTGTTTTCATAAAGGTTTAGGCCTTCTTCTCATTAGAATCACAGGTTTTGGAGACTTATCTTGAAGAAAAGAGTTATTAAGTGCCTGTGCACTGAAGATCTGAATAATTATGATATATTGTTGTTAGTAAGTTAAGTGATCCATAACCTGTCTCTTCATATTTGCTCCTGAAACACTAGAGTACAGGTCTGAACTCTTTAGTATTATGCTTGGTAACAAAGTCAGCCAGATGTTTAGATTGGATTTGGCATTTTTATCTACCTATCAACTTCCCAAGGGCCTGGGATAGGAATATGTTGTTTGATGGGGCTAAAGTTATCATTGCAGGATATAAACTGTTCCAAATAAAGTTGCCTTTTGCAATTGATGGATGGTGATTTTGTCAATGCTGCTTCTTCTTCTTCTTCTTCTTCTTCTTCTTCTTCTTCTTCTTCTTCTTCTTCTTCTTCTTCTTCTTCTTCTTCTTCTTCTTCTTCTTCTTCTTCTTCTTCTTCTTCTTCTTCTTCTTCTTCTTCTTCTTCTTCTTCTTCTTCTTCTTCTTCTTCTTCTTCTTCTTCTTCTTCTTCTTCTTCATCTTCTTCTTCTTCTTCTTACTGTTATTATTGTTATTATTATTTTACGTATAAGGATTCCAAGAGATAGTATTATGAGATGAGAGAGACAGCCCTCAAACAATGGCTGGATATAGCAGTTGATACGTAATTAAGTCAATTGTACACGCTATATGCAAAACGATCTTTGTATCAGGAGTGCCGGAAAAAAAGAAAAAAAAAAGAAAAAGAAAAACATCAAATTCATAGCAACTCTATAGAGCAAGAATGATTGGATATTCATATTCACAATTTGCCAATCATTTCAATAGGCCTTGGAGAGAAGCACTTCTGATTGGTTTTGCTCATAAATATTTGAAACATGCAGATAAGAAATAATAATAATAAGAAGAAGAGTTACAAGACCCTTTAAAAAAAAAAAAAAGAGGCATCACCAATTTTATGACCACCCAATATCTGCTGTAACTTCAAGAACATTGACATGTACGGATTCACAACCCAACCCTTTGATGCCTCACAATGATTAACATTTCAAATCTGCAGATTTGTCAAGCTTTAGAAAGATATAAAAATTTGCATCACAATGTCCCATAGAACGGAAGAAAGAGAAGGAGAAAAAAAAACATAGAGAAGTTTAAATCTGCAATGCAAATGTAAAGATCACAAATAAAAATTCAAGAACTCTTTCAGAAAGTCTCGGAAAGCTTAAGAATATATTCATATTTTCATATCTTTTTTTAAAAAAAAATCAGCACCGTTTTTGAATCTAGTTCTAATGTAACTTTGCCATTTTTGATAAACACGACAAGCACTGCCTCTCTGCCAACTCAGAAATTACTATGCCTTTGTGCCGATGAATAGGTTGCTGGAAATCAGCATATACACAATTTGCCAATCACACAACGGTATCATTTGAACCATTGCAAATTCCGCAGTAATAAATCATACCAGTCCAAAGCGTTTGTCAGCTTAGTGCTTTAAATGCACAATGTTATTATTATTTAAAGTATATTTGAAATTAAAAACAATAACAGATCGGCATCTATTACGGGGTGTGCTAGGTGAAAACTATGGGCTTGATTGAAAACCGGGGTTCTATGAATGAGTGCTGAACACAGTGGAAACTTAAAACCTCTAGAATAAATCACCCTTCCTGAATCTATATAGGAAGCAAATAGAGAAAGGCAACATTGACTGGTATTTAATTTTTGCCTGGGCAGGATGCTGCTGCAAGTGGGCTGAGTCACATTTTTCAAATGGAGTTCTTTTGAGAGATTTGTTTTTTTTAAAAAAAATCATTAATCTTAGGCTTATCTTATGGCCTCCATGTATTTCCCACTTCAAAATGACAAAAGATGAAAATTCAGCAGTGGAATTGGAAAGGAACGCTATCTGACAACCCACTGGTCCTCTGCATCAAAGAGGAACAAATCACAATGATAATCATGATAATTTTGCACTCATGTCAAAAGCACCAAGAAGCTTCCAGGTTGAAAGGATTTGCCAATGACATCACTGCTGTCCTGGGGGCTCCTTTCTTGTCCCCAGCAGGAGTTGGAGAGAATTAGGAAAGAGTATATTGTTGTTCAGATGGGTTTTTTAAAAAGGAACTTAACAGATTATTGTAAAATTGTACCCCGTTACTTTGTGTGATATCAGGACTATGGTCCTGCAGTGAAACGTGTTGGATGGACATTGGGAACAAGAGAAGGACATAGGATACAGCATACTGGAATCTACAAATACTGGATTCGGTGATGGCTTTCAAGAGAATTACTAAAATGTACATATTTGGGATATGGGATACTTATGGTCATTGCTTCTCTGTGCATCTCCAGGTTTATTAGAGACCATATCCCTCAAGTAACAACTGATGGAAAAAACAAAAAGGGTAGACCTTCCATAAGTGGAACACAGCTCCTAGGACCTTCACCTGACACATTCATGTAGTTCTATTTTTTTTCCATTATTCTCTTCTGGGATGTATTTTTGACTTCTCAACTCAATTTACAGTGCATGGATTTCTTGGTGATCTCCCAAGAAATCTATTAAACAGGTCCAATCCTGCTGCTTAGTCTTTTTGATATCAACTATGGTAGCTATGAAATCAAATATATCTCTTGAGCTGGTCCATACCTTCTCCGGTCCCCACCCAAAATTGCGCACCTCTGTTTTAAGAACTGTTTTGGGCATTGCTAGGATCCAAAAACCCGTATTTTCTCCAATCTCCATGCCATTTACCTTTCTTAATCTAATAATTCCTTCCTGAGAGTCAGAGGTGATCTCAAAGATATCCATTCCATCTCCTTCAATAATGTCATAGGACGACTTCGCATTCTCACCAATGTCCAGGTCATTCGCTTTGACCCTTCCTATTGCTTCGCCGACAGCAATGTCTTCCAATACTGAGAAATGATACAAACCTGAGTGAAAGTGAGAGTAAGAGAGATGAAAAGCACAACCATATACCAACAACCTGAAGAACAGTCAAACTTATTACATCACCCATTTTCTTCCTGCTCTCTATTTCTTAAATGTGGCAGTTTAGGATGTAGTCATATTTTTTGCAGCTTTCTTGGGCTATATGTCATGTCATATACAGTACACTCTGCAACAGGATGACAAATAACTAGGTCTGAGAATGATTCATTGTGTTAGCCCACTTATAACTGATACTGCTAATGCAAAACATTCAGCTATTTTCAGCAACAAAACAAAAAGGAAAAAGAAAACATGCAACTTTCCAGATGTTTTGAAAACTGTCTACTTATTTATAGATCAGCTGCTAAGGATACAAAAGAAATCTAGCACATATTTCTTTTATTTTTAAATCCTATGGTGCACCAAAGTAAATTCCATTATGGCACAGATGACAGAAACATAGAGTTTGATGCTTTTAACATGTTCAGTTAGAACACACACAAAAAAGTAGGAAATGTCAAAGCAGGTTTCAAAGAATGGTGTAAAACCAAGGTATGATTGGAAAAAAAATACTTTTAAAATGAAGTTAAGGCAAATCCTCATTAAAATATAGCATATTTAGTTGGGCATTTCTAGAAGAAATTCTCTGCTTTATGTTACTGGTTTCAGAAATATATTCAGGTGACTCAAGGATAGGGGGTATTAAAAATTCTAAAGAAATAAGGGGAGGGAGGTTGGTTATGCAGAAGCTCAGAACATTTTTTTAGTGATTCATGGAAACAGAGAGAGAGTCAAGAAAATGTTATAAAATATGAAACCTCTGGGTTGACCAGACTTGATGGCCATAGAAGCAGATGCCCTTTAATCTTCACCCAGCCCCAAACTCTTGGTATGCAATGGCCCGGGTCTATTCTAGTCTTGATGCCAAACTCTACAAGTGACTCCCTAATTCTAATGTTCCAGACAAGAGATTTTTCTACAGGACCACAAAAGCAGATGAAATACCACCCTTGCTAAGAATCTTAATTCATAGCCTTTCCTGTATAACTGAAGAGCAAAACAACACATTAGTTTCACCCCTCCGTGGTATCACGGGAAAAAAACAACAGTGGGGAACTTATATATTGGTGTACTAATTGCTGCAAATTAATTAATGTTTAATTATGGAGCTGAGCAGAGAGAGCAAGTATTGCCAAGAAGATGAATAAGATCTGGAAGACTGTACCTCTTTGGAGACGTTTGGCAAAATATCAAAGGAAGAGTATAAATGTAAAATAAAACAATGAACTATTACATTAGCTGGAATTTGCTCCTTCCAACTGGCTATTTTAATTAGAATGTATCCTTTGTTTACCCTCTTTATTTATTTTACTCCGTCATTCAGCTCGTAGCTACCACATTGAATCAAGCATTTTGCACCAACAATAATATAATGAATCATTCGTGCTAAATGTAATAAGATCAATAATAATAAAGCCATCAGTCATTCATAGGTGCCATCTCAATTACCATAAGTCCTCTGACAAGCTTCCCATTTTTAGCAACTTTCAGAAATATAATCACTTATAGAAGTTTATGATTTATGAAATAACGTACCATGCCGTTTATCATATCGGTGTAAAATATCCATAATTGTTTCAAATTGTCTGAGATCATTCAAACATTAAAAAAAGGAGATTAAGAACTTTCAAAGAACATTAAACTGAAAATTGCAGAAGTTTCCTCCAAGACCCTTTTCATTAAACTAAGGCTGGTGGAACATTCTAATGGTTTCACCCATTCCTAATTCAAAACACAGGGAAATATTTCTTACCTGCTTAAACTGGTTTCCAACAGAGTATTTTACATCACCTATCAGTTTCTCATTACTTAGAGAGAAAAAAATGAAATTGTTCATTCTAATGACATCTCTGACTTTTAGTAATGATCTGGAAACTGGCAAAGCATGGGTAATCTCTGCCTCCTGAACATGTCTACAGATGGCCTAATTATGCATGCTTCTTAGTAATTCACTTGTTTCAGCTCTGGGTAAGAGGTGAAATTATCCATTTCAGGAACTACCTATCTCTGAAACCAATCAGATACAATTCATGCATACCCAATGAGTCAGACAGTCTTAAATAGAAACACCGGGACCTCGCCTTCTCATTTTTTGGTTCCTTTCACAGGAAGAATTTGCTGGTGTCATAACATAATTGTCATAACTATTTGCACAGATTATTATCCACAGTATGTCTCAGAACAGCTATAAATATATGTACCCAAGAAGCCCTGTTTTGGGGACACACATTTAGTTTAAAAAAATAATGTTGCTTGTTGGTGAAATGGCAAACTGCTAAAAAAGAGAGAGAGAGAGAGAGAGTCTTGTTTTATTGTTTTATTCTGTTGACGGAGTTTAACCATCAAAAAGAGATTTACTGAAAGATTTTGATTTATCTCAGTTAGAACAGTGGCAGGCAACCTGAGGCCTTCCAGTTGTTTTGGATTTTTTACCATTGGACTGGGGTTGATGAAGAAGGGAAGTCATAATTTGGCACCAGAATTCCTAACCTTAGGAGATAGCAACTCCATTTCTGGGTTCAGGCTAGAGAGTTAGAAAATAATGATATAGGGCCGTGGTGGCGAACCTATGGCACGGGTGCCAGAGGCGGCACTCAGAGCCTTCTCTGTGGGCACGCACGCCGTTGCCCCAGTCCTAGGCCTTCAGCTGGGTTTTATAAAACCTTTTTGCTTTAGGCCTCCACCGCTGTGTGCCAAAAGAAAAAGTTTCAATCAATCAGTCAATTTCAACTTCTCGCAGGGAAAAAAAATCTTGAAAAGTTGGAATTGATTGATTGAACTTTTTAGTCCCACCCAGTCTGCCGTTACCACTGCAGCCACGCCCAGCCAATGGGCCACACCCACCCAACGGGCCACACCCAGCCAATGTTCCACACCCACCCGGAACCTGATGATGCATAAGTGGGTTTTGGGTTGCAGTTTGGGCACTCGGTCTCTAAAAGGTTCGCCACCACTGATATAGGGGATCTTCAGATTTGGAGGGAATAAAAAAACCCTATTCTGGAGCCAGAAACATGAATGAAAATTTCCTTTCCAGTGGGCTGTAGGTTAACTGATATAATGAGGACATTTCTCTCCTGAAATGGTTGATGGACCACCTTCTTGCTGGACAAATACAAAGTATGGGATCAGCTTTTAATCAAAGCTGGAAATGTAAGATTATTTGATAGTCATTGTTAAAAAATAGAGGATGGTGATACCCCAAGTGTTTGTTGAACATAAATCCAGACCCCCAGAAAAATAAGGAAAAGTGAGGTAAGATTAAATTAAATGAAGTATATTCGGAGTGGTAAGGAACATCCTTGGAGGATAAAATGAGTGTCATCCACTTTATCAGTTTCCCTGTTGATACATGAATGCTTTAAGATTGCTCACATCTACCATGACAAGCATGTTGGAGATGTCTAAGCAGCTTAGTGGCAGCTATTTTATGAGACCAACCATGACATGTTTTCAACATTCCATCCCAACATTCAACATTGGGTCTTCTTGGCCCAACAGATTTGCCAGTCTGAGCTATAGAGGATGACTCACCACTCTTTAGCATAGTCTTCTCTGCAGGTATGTGATACTAAACTTCCAGAATTCACTTCTCCACACGACCTCTGCTGAGAATTCTGGAAAATGACTGCATACCTGCCTAAACAGTGTGGAAAAGGTTATACCACACAGATGTACTTAATACAATAAAAACGTTATTTCTTGTAGCCAAAACTCTAACTAGGGTTTTCCCCCAAGGGTTAGATGGGGAAATGGAGTCCCAGTGAGAAGGCTGTATATTTCGAAAGGTGCTACTTTTATTTCTTATGAATGTGCATTAATTTCTTTTCTTGTTATTGTTGTAAATTTGCCGTGCGAGTCAGACAGTCTTATAAAGGTGATAAATAAATATAATAAATGTATTTTATATCTTGCTCTATTATAGCATTACTGGCAAAAAATTCAGACGCATCAGATTAATGTTGCAAGCTTTGGTTTGAGAAGGGCAAAGAGGTTAGCTGACATTAAACTGTGATTCAAACCAATATCTTGCCCGTCTCTGGGAAGAAAATGAGAAAATAGCTGCATGCAACTTTTCTCTCTGCCAATATGAGCAGAAACAAATATAATATACTCTGCTTCATACATCTCCTTGAAAATCACCATTTGTGGTGATTCAAGAGCTTTCATGTAAAAATAAGTATATAGATGAAAATAAAACCATACCCTGGAAATGTTCATTTGTAGCCTTAAGATAGAATTGATTTCTTTGTTCCCTACATTCAGATTCTGTGCCCATTATATCTTATGCTTATTGCCTAAAATAATGCCTTATGGGCTATAAAAACAGAATGGCAGTTAATTATGTACTATATTCTTTCTTAGTATTTCCAAGGTTGAAACATAGATAGGGATCTCACTGGCAACTGCTAAAATAATTCCTAACATATAAGCAAGAAATGGAATTATAATAAAAGGTTATCACAGGATTTTTTTTCTCAGATGGGTTCTATTATTTAATCAGGCATTTCTTTAATAAAATCAACAATAGATCCCACGACTCATACTCATTTTTTTTTCACTTTTTAAAAAAAATTCCATAGTTTAAGGATATAATCAGTTGGATCAGAAATTCCATTTAAGATGCCAGTACTGGACACAGTTTATACTCTTAATCAAGATGATGCCATGGTCTGATATATAATTATAGATACAATCTGAATAGAAAACGAGTCCAAAATTATCTTCTCTGAGGTTATTTCAAGAAGCAATTTTACAGAGGGCTGGAGGCTAAAAGATATGAAGAATGGTTGCAGGAATTGGGTCTGTCTAGTCTAGTGAAAAGAAGAACTAGGGGTGACATGATAGCAGTGTTTCACTATTTGCCACAAAGAAGAGGGGGCCAACCTATTCTTCAAAGCACCAGAAGACAAGAAACAATAGATGGAAACTAATCAAGGAGAGAAATAATCTAGAACTGGGGAGAAATTTCCTGACAGTGAGAACATCTAACCAGTGGAACAGCTTGCCTTCAGATGTTGTGGGTGCTCCCATCACTGGAGGCTTTTAAGAAAGATCTGGAGAGCCACTTAACTGGAATGGTATAAGGTATCCTGCTTGAGCAGGAGATTGGACTAGAAGACCTCCAAGATCCCTTCCAATTCTTTTATTCTGTTATTCTGTTAGAATTCCACCTGCCAGATAAATCCTGTAGGACACTAAATAATCTACAGAACCAGTCTAATAACATCCACATGTACCGATCAAGACTTCCCCCCAAAAAATAATTTAGCACATGGTATTGACCGTGTTTTCACCAGTGACAAGTATATGAAAAACATTTCTCTTTATTTGATGTACAGGCCACAGGAAAGATATCAGTAGACTTTTATATATGTAATATCTATTTTCTTCTCTCACTAGGGATGTGAAAAATTCACTGTTTCAGGAATGGGACATCTGGTACACCTGTTCAAGATGATTTGCTTTCGGAAACCTTGACCAGCAGATCCAGTTCATGGCCAGACCAGACCCAAAATCTGCTGTTCATGTGAAAACAAGTGCTATCTGTAACAACTGGAGTTTGTTTTACATTATTTGTTATAAGTGCCCCTAAAATTATTTTCAAGAGAACTCAGTAGTTGTGAAAGTTGACTGTTCTTATTTCAAAGGCTCAGGAGGGCTGTATTTATTTGAAATCTAGCCATAAATACACATGTATGTTCTGCTCAAAAACAATAAAGACACATAACTCTCTCAATACTGTCTGAGTTCATTAAAATTTATTGTGAATATGCCAAGTGTTACGTCTTATGAATATTGATCACCTTCTTGTTCAGTGTGGTTCTATTCTAGCTATGAACATTCTGCTTTTATGCTTGTTTATTTTTATTTTCCCAGAAAATAGGTGTAAGAATGTTTGTGTTCCTATATATCTATTATATTTTTCCTCCAGGACTTCAAGGCAATATAAGTAGATATCACTAAGTACTAATTAGGCTACCTGCCAATCTCTGAATCAAATTTACTCAATAAATTCCATGACTGAGTGAGGATTCAAACCTGAATCTTGCCCTAGACCAAGACAATAACTACTATATTACTCTTATTTTCATGAAAATCATAAAGGTTCTCTTGGCAAATATATAGAGTTGCTGCTGATATTAATCTTTCCTGATGGCTAATATAGCTAGATTCAATTTCCTGTAAATTCAAACACAAAACTAGAGCTGTTTCAGACTGCACAAAGATTTCAAGCCAATGTCTTCTGAGTTAATTTTTATTCCATAAAATATCCAATTAGATTAAAACAATGAGCAGCAAATGGATTACAGCCATTGCAGTTAACTGATGGCACCAAAACACTTCCTGGGGGAAACAGATTGTAATTTATCACAATCTGAGTGTGAGTTTTAATGTGGTTCAGTCTTGTTTTAAAAGGTTTGAGGGGCAATATACTGTAATATGATAGATTCAAGGCTCACTTCTCAACCAATATTATGTACAGGATTGGCCTATCCAGCATAACTATTGAATGAAGAGCACTTTATAATTACTCTAGCTTTAGCTAATATATAACACATCATTTATGTGTAGCGGTTTATAATGAAATCTTTATTCCTTTCATTTTTAAGGGAAGAAATGAATATTAATTGCCTGATCAAGTAGGTAGATTCCTAAATTTGTAGACTGGCTCTAATTCCTATTATCGATTCATTTTTTTCTTGTTCATCTAATGTGATTCAACAACTGAGAGATATTGAAAGAATATTATAAGTGATTCAACATTCAACTTTTTGATTTTAGCTATGACTGATTGCTCTTATAAGCTAACCAGAGTTCTTTTAGATGGGGAGTCATACAAAAATATTGCAATATAAAACAGCAACCAATGTATAATTGTAACACAGTAGGCAGCTACTATACTGAAAAAAATGCAGTAGGCATGACTAAGTGTTAGGAGGTAGCCATTTGTGCTTGCACACAGCACTTCACTTGCTTACTGAACCAGTGAATATTCTGGTTGCACACAATACATTGACTATAAACTAATCAAACAAAACTGCAAGTGTATCAAGATAGAGATGAAAATTAAGATTAGCACTAACTATGTTTAATATGTGTGACTGTACCTGCTAGAGCATTCACTAACCTAGCTAAGTGTACTGGGCAAACACAAAAACTGCCTCTTTTCCAATTGTTTTGTTTGCCTTTCATAGACTAAGCATCTACTTATAATAAATGACAGGGAAAACCAGCTAACACTTAAGGATGCTTATAAGAAAATTCCAGCAGAATGCAACTATGCCTAATAAAATCAACCCTTATTATAACAGATCAGTGAAGCATACATATGTAGAAATGATAGCACCAAATATGGATTTTGAATTTAAGATCAGTAATTAACTAGACCTGGAATTGTTTTTCCAGTTCTTATCTCCAATTATGCATTGGTCAATTTCTTGCTTTTAACAATAACAATACACATATTTTTAGACTTGTCCCTCGCTGACTAACATAACACTAATCTAACAGGGCTCTGAGAGCACTGCAGATAATACAAGGCTAAGAAATAGATAAAGAAAAGGGGAAAGGAGAAACGGAGGGTATGTATGTCAATATTATAAATAGATTTACATTTTTTTACCTTAAGGATTTCTAGTGCTCACATTTTTGAACTTCTCATTAATTCAAGCCAGGACCCTAAAGCTGTGTGTGGCATTACTCACTCCCAGTGCTGTTATATATGAACCTATATATCAATATTTATTCTCTGTATGTCAGACACAGAAAGTGCCTGTTTGAAGTAGGCATCTCAATAGGATGACTTGTTGGAATAGGGTGACCTGACTTCAAATCAATACTCATCCACCCTTCTCCTTTACACAGGTCAAATTTAAATAGCTACAGGAATCAGTAACCCATGGGCATCCAGAGATTGTTTGCAACACCATATAAAACAAGTTCCTGTGTTTATAATAAGCATTTTAAGGGGACACTAAGTTAAAAAAAAAAGGTCAAAAGACAAACAGTTTGAAGAACAATGAACAACAGATTGGATGTGTGATCAGTGCCAGGCAGAGAATTCTCACTTTCTCCCAGCAGGAAAAAATAAAATGTTTTAAAGCTTCTTGCATGGAAGACAAAGTTTCCAATAGGTTTTTACTGTGGTGTGACTTTCTTCTGCTTATCAACTGGACAAATCTTTCACCCAATTTTTTTGCCCGTAGATTGGGAGGAGACGTTTTAAACGGAGCTTTTGCCTAGCTTTAAATATGAGGGTTGAAAGCAGCTAGAGTAGCTGAAAGCACAGAAGGAGAGGTGGAGAAGATGGAAATAAAAAGGCACCACAAAAGAGAAGAGGCGCCACAATATAAGGATTAGGAACATGAAGAAATGAAAGAAAGGCAATGCAAAGATGAAAGAGATCAACATCTCTGTATTGCTGATATACTGAATTATGCAACCATTTTTCCCCCTCTTTCTTGTTTCTCCCAAATAGCCATATTTCTCCTTCTCTGTGTTTGTCCTGCTTAGTTGCAAACCTTATTTGCTTTGCCTTGAACATGCCTAAGTATCAAACCATGATGTGATCAGTGGGTTTTTTTTTTGTTCTGCAACTTGTGTGTTCAGTAACCTGACACTTATTTGGGCTGAGAGGGAGTGATTAGTCTTGGATTACAAGCTGACCTCCATACTCAAAGGGTCTCTGTTAGCCCTTCAAGGTTGTCCAGAAAGATGCACAACCAGGATCAGCAGCACTATGTTTATTTTAAGATTACATTGAACAATCTTGCAAGACTGAAAATATTTATCCCCTCCTCTCTTTTTAGTCTCTGGGAAATTAGGGAGGGTCCCTTCTGAAATGCTCCCCATGTTTTCCCCCTACCTGTGATCTGAAGGGTGTCTTCTCAGACCATTGCCCTGGCTGTGGGTCTTGCTCCTGTCCCCCAAGGTTATTCCTACACACCATCACTTCACCTCTAGCCTAACACCAACAGCACTCCATTATTCTACTCTTCTATTTTATGCAATTAGCAATCTTTATAAATTACACATGATGGTTACTTATGGAGTAAATACAATGGTTGGGTTTCACATACCACTTTAAAGAACAGGCCCATCATTACAGATCATGGTGGTTAGATTCACACAATATGCCAAGGTAACACCACACAAGGCGCTTAGTTCCTTCCAATGATGTGTGTATTCAATTATTGTCTTTCTTGGCCTGTTGTCTGATTATTAGGAAGTGGATGCATTAGAAATATAACTAACTTACTTTGTGCAAACTTTGGAGGATTGTCATTGACATCAGTCAGCGTAATAGTCACTGTGGTGGTTCCAGAGAGTCCACCCATGTGTCCACCCATATCCTTTGCTTGGATGACCACGGTATATTCCTCTTTGGCTTCCCGGTCCATGTTTGAAAGAGCAGTTTTGATGATAGCTGGGAAAAGAAAAGAAAGGAAGGAAGGAAATACCATCAGAAAGGGAAGTGAGAACTTCATGCAGTGTGACCAAGGCTGGATTTAATATTTGAGATGATCTTCTTGAAACTATCTTCGTTCAAAGGTAATATTTAAAATATAACAACACCAGAAAAAACCCTCTGGATCAGGCCACGGACTTAACTGGTGTAATATATTTAATATATATGATGAGATTTGGGGATCTAGCTTGGGGAATCTCTCACCTCATTAATTACCAGTTGATTTGGCTTATATGAATGACAGATAAGCAATTAACCAGTGGAACAACCTGCCTCCAGAAGCGGTGAATGCTCCAACACTGGAAGTTTTTAAGAAGAGACTGGACAGCCATTTGTCCGAAATGGTATAGGGTTTCCTGCCTGAGCAGGGGGTTGGACTAGATGACCTCCAAGGTTCCTTCCAACTTTACTACTACTACTACTACTACTACTACTACTATTATTATTATTATCATTATTATTATTATTATTATTATTATTATTATTATTAAGCAGATATCTACTTCTTTCTTCACCGCCCCAGGGTTGTCCCTCCAGAAGCCGCACACGCTCAATGGGAAATAATGACTATCCTATCTAGCATTGTGTCATTCTATGGGCAGGGTGTATCAGAGCTGTATTTCATCCACTGACAAACCACCTGCATTCAGAAAGTTTACGAAAAGGAGAACTTCCACTCTACTCCCTGGAAAGTGGAGTTCAAGGCATGCTAATAATGATTCCAGAAGTAGAAACCAGCATTAAAAATAACAGCCACTAATAGTGCGACCCTACCCAAATCATTCCATTTCAGTTTTGAAACCATCTAAATTCACAATTAATTTGTAGTTTAACTTTACTTCTCTTCACGTTTGGCTCTCCTGCACAGCTGGATGAGCTACTTTGCTTCAGGCAGCCACAGGCAGGAAGGGAGACGAAAGGAAGGAAAAAATTAAAAGAGAACGAATGCCTTCAGAATGTATTTATTTACACCTATAGTTGAGCATGGGTAAACAGTTCCCTAAAAACAGGGAGCACACACACAAAAAATATATATCCTGCATTTGATCTTTAATGATAAACTGTTAGTCTTCTAAGATGCTTCAGTTTTAGATTCCATCTATGTTTAATTCAATCAGATAATTGCCTCTGGCAGTCTTCGTCCCTCTTCACCTGAGGAAAGATATTTTGGATATCAAGGAACTATGAATATTGTTGCTGTCCTATTACCAAGCCAATGTTTCTATTAGTGATTTCCATTAGGCTAGAAGACCAATGCATTCCTAACAATACACAACCAAGGCATGGCCTACTTAGTCCTGGATGGATGCCATAGAGTGCAGAATGGCCAATACTATTTACTTTCAGCCTGGCCAGTAAAGGTTTTAATGGACAAATAGGTATCTTGAAGCATTAAAGAATAGCACAAGCCATGGTGATTTGGGTGGCTTAAATGGGTAAATTAACTCCTGCAAAATATTGTTATGGATCAGAAAATGATTGGGAAGGCTGCATGTGACCAACTGGCTGTGAGATCAGAATCAGTCTTTACATGATGGCTTGGAAGCAAACTGGGCAGAAGTGCCTGCCACTTTATGACATCATTTGAATTTCCCTAGAGCACACAACTCTGGTTTCGGGTCTGAAACTTAGAGAGGGAAAATCAACAAACCTTCCATCAGGTTTGCCCACAATCTCATTTTTAAAAATAATATTACAGAAAATATAGACATTATAAAATAAAATGTAAACCACACAAGTCAATCGCAGCAAGCTGAATTTATTCACACTTTCTCTGCATACTGAACATGCAGTCTATAATAATGGATTAGGAGCCCCCCAGGCAGCAGTGATAAAAATGATAATACTGTCAGCTTTTGTGGCAGAAACTATCCATTTCCGGCGAGGAAACTCAAATTTCTCTTCCTGCTTATTAAATAAGAGATTGGTGGTGTCCATTCTTAGAACATCTGGCAGCTTAATGGAAATACACGAAGATATTGTTTATGTATGTATGTATTTACATATTCTTAAAAATGTGCTAATTGCCTTCCTGGAAAGAAAAAAGCAAATGCTTTGACGAGTCAGTTAAAAAATGTCAGTGACAAAAGCACGGTCTGCAAAACAAGACATTCACATGGGAAAGGACAGCTACAAGGAACGCAGATTAACCCAACAGGAGAGTGAAACGATTTTTAGAAGTAGAAATAACAACGTACGTTTCTTTTTCTTTTGCACATTGGTAATATTTATGTTGTGATTGACACGACTACCAAAGGATACCTGTAGAACAGGGGTAGTCAACCTTGGCTCTTTTATGACTCGTGGACTTCAATTCCCAGAATTCCTGAGCCAGCTTAGCTGACTCAGGAATTCTGGGAGTTGAAGTCCACAAGTCATAAAAGAGCCAAGGTTGACTACCCCTGCTGTAGAATATAGAAGTTTTCTACTTTAGGGTAACAGCCCTTTCAGCCCTGAAGCATTCTAATCTATTTGCTTCCTATATACAGGAAGTCCCTCAACTTACAACCACCACTGAGTTCAACACTTCTGCTGCTAAGTGACTTAGTTGTTAAGTGACTTTTATCCCATTTTACGACCTTTCTCGTCACAGTTGCAAAGTGAATCACTGCAGCTGTTAAGTTAGTAACACAGTTGTTAACTGAATCTGGCTTCCCCAACTGACTTTGCTTGTCAGAAGGTCGCAAAAGGTGATCAAATGACCCCGGGACACTGCAACTGTCATAAATATGAGTTAGTTGCCAAGTATCACATACCCATGGAGATGTCTATGGAGGTTCTATGGGGACACAGGGCAGAAAACATCCTGCAGCCAAGAAGGCTCCACAGACATTTGCACTACTCAGGTGACCCTGAGGACACAGGTAAACCTCTCTAAAAGAATGCAAACGACCAGCTGTCTGCAAGGAGTATAAATCCTTCCACTCCCCACCATTCCAGTTAGAGCGGAAGAATCGTCTTGGATAAGAGGCGAAACGTCTTCGAAGAAAAACAAGAAAGTCCAGTTGCCTCCAGAAAAAGCACCTTTGGGATAACCATGGAGATGTAGCAATGATCCTAATAGTGAAAAATGGTTATAATTCACTTTTTTTCAGTGCTGCTGTAATTTCAAACAGTCACAAAAGGAACTACCTGTAATCTATTAGTTAACTGTGAAAAACAGGGGTGGGGGCGTGGGGGTGGTCTAGGTAAGCCACAATGTTTTCATTTTTGTCTTATAATGCTAAGCAAATGGGGTCAGTGAGCAAATGATAATAAGGCAATAAAACTTAGTTTGAAGCTGTGGTTTGTTTTTGATGTACTGATTACAAATGTGCCTCGGAGTAATATGTTAATAGGTACACATGGTTCATTTAGAGTATTTTAGCTTATTCCTAGTTTTTATATGTCCCTTGAGCTTGTAATCACTCCCCAGGCAAAGGAAGAGTCACTGAAATAGTACAGAAAGCAAATTACAAATTGACCAAATAACTCATAATTATTGTGTTGATCCATTAAACTGCCTGTGGTTTATTTACCCAATTAAGATAAAAAATAAATAATGCTGTAAGGGGAGACCTGGACATGAAATGTAGGGTTACATGCCACTCAGCCAAGATCTGTTCCATATCAGTTTTATGTTGTAGTTGAGTTGGACGTCTGTTGTATTACCTGTCTTCATTTTTTTTAAAAAAAGGAAAAATCACAAGCACTAGAATACACTTCTGTTTTTTTGCCTAATTTTCTTTAGTAAATCTATTTACATGTAAAACTTCCCAATACTGTATGTAATTTTAATGGATGTCTTTTGTCCTCATGGTTGTACAGGTAATCCTTCACTTACAGCAGTTCATTTAATGACCATTCAAAGTTCACAACAGCACTGACAAAAGTGACTTATGACTCTTCTTCACGCTTATGATGACTGCGGCCTCCCTACGGGCATGTGAATACAATTCAGACGCTTGGCAACTGAGTCACATTTATGACAGTAAAATGAGGCAAAACTCACTTAACAAATGTCTCACTTAGCAACAGAAATTTTGGGTTCAGTTGTGGTCGTAAGTCGAGGACTACCTGTATTGCACATGTATTGCAAAATCTCAAGCACAGGGCAATTGAATAAATAATTGTGCACCTATCTGCAGAGAAGCTCCGGATCTGGGAATAAAATTAGCTTCTTGAAAAATACAGGCTAACCAACAATCTACGATCTTTTCATGACGTTCCGCTTTTTAAAACTGTTGTTTCGTGAACTGACTCTCATGAATGGTTTTTAACATCAGGGAAGACATATAAAATGTTGCATGCCCTTGAGTGTACAACACAATTCCCACCTTGTGTTATGGAATTAGCTTTTCTTTGTTATCGGCTTTTTTTTAAAAAAAAAACCCTCAATTTTACCAATCCACTCTTGTCAGCTATGTTTTACACTGCAGATGCTAATAGGTGAATGAATAATTAGGCAGCAGCTTCCCAGCTGGCATGAAGTTCCCCTTTGTCAAACCTATTTTTCTTTATCATAAAACTGTCATAGAGAAACCATTTCACCATCAAATATCTGTTTAGAAAAGGGCACAACACAATTGTCAGTACTGTGACAGATGCAGAAGATGGCCACAGGGAAAGGGGGAAAAAAACAGCTTTAAAAAAAAAAAAGAATGAGAATTGGAATTTGGAAAATCATTTCTGTTCTAAACTGCTTTCAGTTCAGCAGTTTATTTGCACCTCTCTGATAACATCAGAGGCAAATGGAATTATGTGGAAAATTCTGGATTATGCTTCACATCATTTACTGCCAGTTACAAGAAAAAGGGTAATGGAGCAAAGAGAGAAAAACAGAACACTGTACGCTGTTAGCTGACTTTTAAAAATAGGTTGGTTTTTTTGTTGTTGTTGTTGTTTTCAAACCTAAGAAGAAATATTGAGATAAGGCTTACTGGGAAGTTAGCAAAGTCAACTATTTAAACTTCCCTATTAAAGTGGTGAAGGATTTGGTCTGCCCCAGAGATGCGTATTTTCATTTTAGAAATTAGAGTGTGCCCCACTTCAGGGGTGCCACATATATATACATATATACATATATACATATATACATATTTTTTAAAAATATGGATTGCTAACAAAGAATTAAGGGAGAATGGAATAGCTATTTCAAGCCTTTTAGCTCTCATCAGCCAAACATACCCTTCTGATATTCGAACCTGGGCAGCTTGCACATTAAGCAGCTGTGTTTTATATATATATACTAGCTGTGTTATATATATATACTAGCTGTACCCGGCCATGGGTTGCTGTGGCTCAGTCTGGTTAAATGGAAAAGAAAGAAAAGAGAAAGCCCACGTTTGTAATATGTTTAATTTCACAATGCTTGTGGGCATGCTTTTACGTCCAACAGATGGCACTGTTTTTCAAAAAAGCATGTTTTTACCTGTCACAGGTGTGACATCTATATAATAGTAGGTATATAAAAACACGTGCGTATTTGAATGCAACGTTGTGTCAAAATTTCAAAGCAATCGGTGAAGAACCTTCGGAGATTTAAGATTTTGAACAAACGAACATTTACATTTTTATTTATATACATATACCTTGAGTGCTTTTTGATGCACCCTGTCAACCCAAATATGGGAGAAAGAAATCTTTTTCTTTGATGCACCCTGTCGACAAATGGGTCGACAGGGTGCGTCAAAAAGCACTCAAGGTAATTCTCCTCCCCTGTCTCCTCCCTCCCTGACACAGCTGACAAAGTGAGAAAGAGCCTGTGGCCCAGAGGTTAACACAGCTGCTTAACATGCAGGCAGCCCAGGTTCGAATCTCAGAAGGGTATGTTTGGCTGATGAGAGCTAAAAAGTTCGAAATAGCTATTCCATTCTCCCTTAATTCTTTGTTAGCAATCCAAATTTTTAAAAAATATACATATACATATGTATATGTATACATATACATATATCCTGGCTTCAACAGGGGGTTGGACTAGAAGACCTCTAAGGCCCCTTTCAGCCCCTATGATTCTATGTTCTAAAGACACATATACAGAGACATATGTATATTTAAATGTATCCTTGTGTATGTTTAAAAGGATATATAATATATGTTAAGCCAGTGAAATTTGACAGAAAATTAGTTGAACTGTTCTCTATTTTTCCCATAGATAAAATATAAATAAATAAAGCAGGGTGTCAGGCTTCTGGCCAGGTTATCAGAACTTTTGTTTTTCATTCCTCAGTTCTTTTCTCATGGTAAAGAAACGGGTGACAAATGTTCTACCCCCAGCCTGTTTTCCTTTAGAGATCTCATTATGACACTGCCTTGACAGCTTCAGAAACAAAAATGAAAAGTAAAATCAAAAGTGCAGCCCTCTGTGACAAAATTTCACCACCTCCTGCTCTAAATCATGGATTCCCCTCCCACTCAGAAGATTAGGAATCTTTAAGGAGCAGGAATGTATATCAAAAAAGCTAAACTAAACTAAACTAAATGGAAAGCAAGTCCAAAGGTTATACTGAATAGAAAAATGGTTGCTTTTACTATTGCTATCCCCTCACCCAACAATATTACCCCAAAATCCCAATTTGGCTCTGAATAAGTGATTGTAATGTAATTCTAATGAAGGTTTTAATAATAAGGAGGTTTTCAAGAAGAGACTCAACAGCCATTTGTCTGGAATGGTATAAGGTCTCCTGCTTGAACAGGGAGTTGGACTAGAAGACCTCCAAGGTCCTTGCTAACCCCATTATTAGCAATAGACTTAGACTTATATACCGCTTCACAGGGCTCTACAGCCCTCTCTAAGCGGTTTACAGAGTCAGCTTCTTGCCCCCAACAATCCAGGTCCTCATTTTACCAACCTCAAAAGGATGGAAGGCTGAATCAACCTTGAGCCTGTTGGGATTGAACTCCTGGCAATGGGCAGAGCTAGCTTGCAACACTGCATTCCAATCACCAAGGTTCCTATTCTACGTTCTATGAATAAAAGCAAAAAAAGAAAAAAAGAAACTTTTTTTTTCTGGCATACTTCTTCGTCATCCACCATGTAAGTAAAACAATGGGCAAATAATCCCTCAGAATCAGTCCTCATTATTCCCAACTTCCATTTCTCAAGGCAACATAGCTCTGTTAATGGGCAAAGGGAAAATGACAATGGACTGTAAGAAAAGGTACTGTTCTAAGATGCATGCCAGGTAGGCGAAAGCCGCAGAGATTTTTAATGGCTCTGCAAAGACTGAATAACAGTTTTAAGAGTCTATCAAATGCTATTCCCTTAAAACTTCAATGCCACCAGCTTGCTTTTATAATCTCCTATCACAGTAAACTTTTTTCCCCCTCCAATGTGCTAACCATGCCATCGCATTTGTTAAATTTGCAGAAGTCTTTAAGGCATATTGCTACTTCCTTGAATGTTCAAGTCTGCAACCTTTGCAGCCATCGTATTACAAGACAAAGGCTGGCAAGTCCTAACTTTTATCTGAACCGTGTGTGGCAGCTGGGACAAAAACTGTGCAGGAAGATCAGATACTCGTCTGACATGCACAATGCTCCCTTCAAAGAGTGATCTGCCCATTTAAAAGGGTGAATTACATTTCTCTCTTTTTTTTTAACTTGCTTGGGCGTGCTGCCTATAATTGCAATAGCACTTAGACTTATATACCACTTCACTGTGCGTTACAGCCCTGTCTAAGCAGTTTACAGAGTCAGTATTTTGCCCCCCCAACAATCTGGGTCTCAATTAGCCCACTGTGTCTTATACAGAGTAAACAACCTGGCACCAGTCAACTCCCATGTACTCAGGCATATTTCTCTTGGTGTGCTCAATTAAACCATAAGATTTCAAAATAATAATAGCAGTAACAATAATAATGGGGTAACAGGGGTCTATCCATTAAAAAAAGAAAATACAAAGTCAATGTGATGGAAGAAGTTTAAGGAGCGACATGATTTATTATCCTAGACTCAAAAATTCCCAGGGATGGTGTCCATTGCCTTGAAATAAAAGGACTGCACTTTGGGGGGGAAAAAAACTATGAAAATCTAGACAAACAATTGAAATGCAAATATATTACACTAATATCAAAGGCGTGTATTGTCGAGGCCATGGTTTTCCCAGCTGTAATGTAAAGCTGGACCATCAGAAAGCCCAAACAAAGAAAAAGTCATGTGTTTGATTTGAGGCACTGGAGAAAATTGTAGAGAACGCTTTGAACCACATGGAAAACAAATAATTCAAGACTAGTTGAAGCAAAAACCAAACTGTTCACTGTAGGCATAAATAATGAAGCTACAGCTTACATATATTAGACACATAATGCAAAGGCAAGTGTCACTGGAGAAGATTCTGATGCTTGCAGAAAATCAAAAGCTATTGAAAAGAAGGTCAACAGAAGAGAAAGCGCATAGAGAAAGTCACTGAGGATAGAAGCAAGTCACAATCTTGATTACTGAGCAGAGGGAGGGAGGGAGGGAGGGAGGGAGGAAGGAAGGAAGGAAGGAAGGAAGGAAGGAAGGAAGGAAGGAAGGAAGACTTGCAAAACTCAGAAAAAAGCAATTACCAACTTGCAAAATGAAGGCAAAATGATATTCTTTGGCTCATGAAGACTTGGAAGGAATGGAATGATTCATCAACAACAACGAAAAAGAGCATAATATGAAGATACAATGGATAGCTGGGAACAAACTTTACCAATGTGCTTTATAATGAAGAAGAACGCTTTGTGAAACAGACTGTCTTTGACTCAAAAAGGTACTTCACGCTGCAGAGAAATACAATTCTTCTTGATGAGCTCTTTGTGTCAGCTGGACTGGCAGTTCCCATAGATTCTGTGCAAGTGTTTACCTCCCTGCCAGACTACAAATGCACGAGAGCAAGCATCTAGACGCGTGAGAGCAGTGTTGATGTCTCCATGTTCTCATTATTGTATTCATTGTAGTTCTGGTACTGGACAGGTAACTGTTACAGCAGAAATTCTGCCCTGTTTATGTAGATTCTCTCTAAGATTTAGAACTTTGGTTAGGCAACTATCAAAATAAGGGAGCCACCAAAAAAGATCATCCCCCTAACGCGCAAAGGCTAAACCCTCAAATTATCTCTTTATCTTAAATGAATAGAGTGCAAACATCTGAAAACCTCTCCCATTTCTTGTTAGAGTCATGGAGAATATCTCTAGTGCTGGCTTCTCTTTTCTGTGTTGGTGGCAACACAGAAAAGGAATGTAAGATAGTCTCTCAGATTATTTTCCTCTTTGTAAACTTTCAGACAATGGTAGAGTCCATTCCGCTTCTGAAGCCGGGACTAAAATTTGGAATGAAATCCACTCAGTCACTTTTCTAATCAAGTTTGCTGAAAGATGACAATCTGCCTTGGATACAGAAACAATAGAGCAAGCAGTATTATTTAAAACGAATAATATATAGTTAAATTCATTTAAAAAAATATATTGTAGTAAAAGACCTAGATTTTTTTTCCCTTCCTTTTAAAATAGCATTACTACACCGAAGCTTTCATCCTTTAGATTAGTGCTTTAACAAAGCTTAGAATCTGTAAAGCTGCTCAGATGTCAAGTTTAGTAGCATCAGGAGCAATGAAATTCCCCCAATGCAGGCTAATTCAAAAGGTGGATGATCTATGGCTATTTAGATGCTCACAAATAAATACCCAGCATTCCCATGATCCATGATGAAGATGCTAGGAACTGTGGTTTTACTATCACACTGGATGATCATACCTTGTCTGTCTTCAATGTGATTGGTAAACCACAATAGGATTACCATATATCCTTTCTTACACACACCCAGTTTTCTTGTTTTCCTAATTATTTTGTTGTCAACATTCTGATTAAAAAGAAACCATTTACTTTTTGGGGACATGAAACCTCCTCATCTCCTCCTGATTTAAACAAATTAAACTTTTAAATAGAGCCTAAGTGGTGACTTTATCTAATTCTAGGACAGTACCTTTGACACTTCCTTGTACACAGCTACAAACTGTCCCCTCACCTGCTCTCATTAACACTTTTCAAATATTTGAGCAGTGATTTTGTAACTATCATAATTATCTCCTTCCCAATATGCAGCAATTGTTATCCAACTAACATCGCACATCAGATTCCATCATCTCTCTCTCTTTCCCCTCGCTCTCTCGCTCATTTTAACATGCAATTATTTCCCGCCCCCCAGTGAAAGAAAACTCCAGCACTGTTACAATATTTCACCAAAGCAGAATGATAAAATTGCAGACTGCAGTAGGAGAAAGAAAAGGTGGTGAGAGGACCTGAAATGTGTCCAAGACTTTTGAAGCAAACAGCAGGAGAGGCTGGAGATGAGCTAGAAGAAAAGGTCGGTAAATCATACTGTAGATGGAGCCACATTTTAAATTAGGTAGCCAATAGCTGATGTCTGAATGAAGATTTGGTTCCTGGAGTATCAAAAACCGAAAATTTCCTCATAAGGAAATGTGATTGTATGAGAGTGCTTTCATTTTCTTATTTTGATAGCTTTAGCCTCCTTATAAGTCCAAATCAAGTGCAGTGTTCTGAAATGGGGGACATGAACTTTAGAAGAAGAGAGAAATGGTTACATTTCATTCATTTTGAAAAGAATATATAAGCACGAAGCCGAAGACCCCAGCCTGAAGATGACGAGTGGGACCTCGTCGAAACGTCGCCAAGATACTCTCAATCTTACACGGGAAAAGACCCGAATATGCCAAGACCTGCATATATATATATGAATGAAATGTAACCATCTATCTATCTATCTATCTATCTATCTATCTATCTATCTATCTATCTATCTATCTATCTATCTATCTATCTATCTAAATATAATTATCTTTGTCAGATCTTATATCCTGAACCCATGTATACACAAAAATTGTTGAGGATAAAAAAAAGCCAGCTCTTTTTTACCAGTTCAAACTGTAAGACACAAACTTGTCTGAATCTCTTGTGTGGGTCCTGCTGCACTAATCAAAGTCCACAGGACACACTTTTTTTCTGTGAAAAGTTGTGCGTTACTTTATTTCTCCTCAGAGTGTCGTATTTAGGGATAAAAATGCACCTCCAATGCAGAGTATGTTCTTCCCCTTTCTTTGTCCATATGTTCTGTTTGCTTGTTAGATAAATAACATTTACATATAGTTGATTATCACAGGAACCACAGAATCAAAGAGACGTTAGGGGCGTCCAAATTCAAAGTATAAGAAAACACTGTTATTTTCTGCAAGTCTAGAGGTTCACCTTTTTTAAGGTTTATAGGTTAACTCCAGTTTTATCTAGAAACGTCCACTCCTGAAAATTGGACAGCTTCAATCTAATGTGCTCTGTTTAATAAACAGGCTTCCTCATTATGTACCAGTTTTATGTTTCGATTGCTCTCATGGTATATGGTCTCAATTGCCCACCTGTGCCACCACACAGCACTTAATGGATTTGCTCAGATGTTACTACGGGCATTGCTGGAAGTTAATAAGATTACAAAGATGACCTTATAAACATTTTTTGGGGGGTTAACCCAAATAAAATGTAACACAACAGAAACCAGTTCAGTCTCTCAGGTCACACCTGCTGGTGCAAAGATATTAATAGGTTATATGTGGGGGGAGGGAAACACTTTTCAATAGAGGGTTCATAGGCCCGTAAAGACATTTACATCAAACTTAGTTCAATTGATAGCATAAAGTCTGTTTCCAATTAATGTTCACATAATGTTTCCTGAAGAGTGAACTGTTTGGTTTCATGACACCCACATTATTCATCCAAATTATGAGCTGGGTTTGCCTGACATAAGTTTTTCACAAGTTTCTATAATACACATTAAAGTGTTGGCCATATGGTTACTATCAAGCCAATTTAGATCTCCCTGATATGAATTCTGCTGTATTAGATTAAAGCCAATAGAGTTTATCTCAATGCTGATTGATCAGATTTTGATCAAGATAACAACCTGCATCTTTAGCTTCTCTAATAATCATTTACATAATTTACTAATAGAAAGGTTTGATAAAATCATGAAAAGAACTATTATCAATTCATTCATCTAACACCCTATTTTTTTTTTAAAAAAAAAAACTAACATAAGACAGTAGACATTACACATTTTTTTCTATGGAATTTTGATCTGAAACCTATTACATTGAATAATTTCATATCCAATTGCTGATTCAGTTTAATGGGTTTAATCAGCAGTTTGTTGGGCTTTTGCACAGAGCTATGCAATTTAACCAAACCAAAATTGTGATTCCATCTGAATTTACTCAACTATTCAAATCCATTTGATTTGTTAAATTGACAATTCAAGTTTGGAGTCACTGACAATTTGAATCAAATCTGTGTAAATCCATATAGATATAAATTGGTATCTTTCTATCAATCTATCCTTCTACAGTGCAAACAATTTGAGCCACAGGTAAACATAGCTTTCATATACATTTTCCACTACTATGATAAAAAATAAGAACAGGAACTCCTGCTCAAGGAATTCCCCAAACTGTGTAAAATATTATAAATAGAGATACAAGTGAAACAAATTAGAAATGCTATGAAATACACCAGACACCTTAAGTACAAAACCATCCAACATGGATAAACTCCACAACTAATTAAGTGATAGACAACATTTGAGGAAGACACTGTTTTTAATCCAGTAACTAATGGTACTTTCAGGATCTAGCCCATCAATTGGGTTTTAAGAATCTTGTGGATAAAGCTGGTATTATAACCATTATAACCATGTGCAACAAGGAGATTAAGGAATTATTAGTTCTGGATCTGAACTAATTGGCAAATCTCTTTAGGAAATGAAATGAAAAGCTATCCTTCTACAGGGCAAACAACTTGAGCCACAGGTAAACGTAGCTTTCATTTTACACTGTTAGTTTCAGAATGAAAGTAAAAGCTCCTGGTTGAAGCCTGATGCTTCAGCTAAGCATGCAGAAAACCCTAAATTCAGTGTCTGGCATATCCAGTTAAAAGGCTTACATTTAGCACACGATGAGCTATACTTGGCCTGAAACTCTAAAGAACTTTGTCTGGAAAAGATAGATCACAACATGATAAAGAGATGTATACAATTCTTTTTTTTTTTTAAATAGCTTATACTTTTAGTAAAGGATGGTTTATTCCAGCCATGTCAAACTCACGAAGTCACGTGACGTCGCACAACGTATCGGAGCTTTTTCACCATTGCTGGCAATGGGGTAGGCGTGGCTCCGGTATGATGAAACCGGCCCGTGGGCCGGCAGTTTGACACCCCTGGTTTATTCAATATGCGTACATTCTTAGCATTTAATTCATATTTTTAATAGGCCAATTTCTAAGCTATTTTTTGTTGGTTGGTTTGTTTTAAACAAGAGAAATATGATGCTATAAATTGTTGTCATGTTTTCAGGTTTCAATCTAGACGACTCCCAATTTTGAAGTAGACCGCATACTACATTCCATCACTATGGCTTAGACAGACATTTTATCAAAATAATGAGTCTGGTGTGAGGCAGCTTCTTGGTGACTGTATGCCATTTGATAATGAAGAAAATATTTCTAAGTAAATTTATTCCATTGCTCCTTAGGTACCCAATCCTCCTCCTCCTCCTCCTCCTCCTCCTCCTCCTCCTCCTCCCTAACCCTAAACCTAACCCTAACCAGCTACCTGAGGAACCGTATCTAGCAGAAAAGGGGAGATGTTTTATGTAGAAATTCTGTTAGTCATTGTCTCTGGAGGAAAACAGACTCATCACAGCCTGTCTCCATATCAATTTGATATTTTCTTCCATAAATGGTCACACAACAACCCATTTGTTATTTTGGGGTACATCGCTCCAATTATTTTGAGGAAATGTTTGGGAAGTACAAGAAGGATGAAAGAACCATAATCTGATTAGGTCAGGGCTGTACAATCACAGGATCAAACAATCAGAACAAATAATATGAGGAATGGAGAGAGAGAAGAGGAGAGACATGCAGGCACAGAAGGAGAAAAGAAAAATAGACAAAGAAGCAGAGAAATGTGTGTCTCTGGGATCAGAGAAAAAGAACAAATAGCAAAAGAGATAAAGAAATGAAGGATGAAACAAATGCATGTCTCCAGAATGAAAACAAAAAACATAGAATGAGGAAACAAAGATCCAATAGGTCATGGTTTTCTAGTATGTGTATGTGTATATGTATGGTGTAGAGATTAAGGCACCTGCCTGGAAACTGGGAGACTGTGAGTTCTAGACCCGTCTTGGCACAAATCCAGCTGGGTGACCTTGGAATTGAAGACACTAATATGGTAAATCTGCCATCTATCTGCACTTCTCAATATCAGGAAGGAAAAATAATTTGTTTCCTTATCGTACCTTTCTTTGTGATTTAAGTACAACTAGTTAGGATAGACTTCACCAGAGAGGTTTTTCTATAGTAAAAGAAAGGATAGTCATATATTCCTCTCAGCCACTACTTAAGTGTAAGAATATATACTCCTCTCATGTGCTTTTCTTTGAAATTCTTCTCTCTGGAAAAAGAAAATAATAATAACAAATTCTCTTTCACTGATAGGGATGAGAACTACACAGCCTTACGAGAGACTTTTCTGTTTGAAAACACCTACTTTGTCACTCAGATCTGTAACCTGCCCATCGTTGTTGGATATTCTCTGTATTTATTTCACCTCTGATGAACATGGATATTACAAAATCTGCAAAACTACTTCCTCAGAGAGAGACAGTGAAAACTCGGTATCATTTGTATGTTTTATGCATGGAAGCCTCTAGAAAGTTTAAAATTCAGAGTGACACAAACTGCTGGAAACTCTACTACCCCCCTTTGATCATTTAGTTCTGGTTTTCCAGCAACTGCATGTAAAAGCTCATAAAAACACTCACGGTGCATATTATTTATCATCATACTTATTACTGAGAAGTGCTCACATTATCAAAAAAAGGTGCACTTTTCCCAGCAAATTGCTTATCTTATATATATTTTATATATGTAATTATCTTGCATTAAAAATGAGCAATTTGTTATTCAAGAAACACATATATCCAAGAAACGTACATTACAGTTGTCTTGTGGTGGGATGAACAGCAAAAAAATAATAATAATAAATTGCTAAACAAACAAACAAATAAATAAATTTCCTTATGCCAGCAGGAGATTGAATTTTATGTCACAAAATTGTCTTCCAAAGAAGACTGAAGTACCTTACATGTATTATGTTTTGATTAGTCAGATCTTCTAATTCAAGAATGCTATTTGTCAGAGAAGAAAATAGGCCTCGTGTTTCTCTCAGTTCTTACAATTTTAAATATCTGTGTATTCATCTGAAATTTGAAGAGGCCATTTGTTCGGAAGGAAGGAAGGAAGGAAGGAAGGAAGGAAGGAAGGAAGGAAGGAAGGAAGGAAGGAAGGAAGGAAGGAAGGAAGGAATTCCTAAGTATAAAATACTAAGAAATAAATAAAATGTAGCAACACACACATACACACAAATGCGTAAGAGGCCAAGAAAGAATTATCCATGCCTGAACCATTTAAAGGAAGAGCAGAAGACATAAAATTTTATGGCAAACTGAAAGGCCATTTGAATCCAAAGAGTTCCACAATATTGTTTCCTGCAATGCAATTCCTGAATGGCAGTATTAAAAAAAAACACTGATTTTAGTCAAGAGCATACCTGTATGTATGCAAAGAGAGATTAAGAAAGAAAACATCTTCATAGACATCTTGTGCATAATAAACATCACAGCCTCTGCACATTTGACTCCCCCTGTGTATTTAAAACCTCCTCCCACTCCATTCAAACCCTCAAATCCATAGAGAGTGAGAGAGAGAAAAAAACTCAACAATCTTAATTTCTTCAACTCTAAAGATAGATTGCAACGTTATTTGCATCCTCTCTCAGGATGCAAAATGGTAAACTTCAATTTTTCTTGTTGTGTATAGGGAAAAACTGTGCAAAGATAGGGCACTTTTATCTTAAAGAATCATCCCTTATCTATTGACATTCTCAGCCAAATCTAGAATCTAAACATATGAAACTGCATTTTTCCCCCATTTAGTTCATAGCACTATGGAATCTCCTACCTTCCCACTGCTTCCTCTTAGTTCTTCTTCTCCCTTTGATTTTAAATACTTCAGGCAGGGCTTCTAACTTTTTTCAAGACCTTCCTTGCTAAAAATGGCAGATGAACCTACTTTGAACCATGTTATTTTGATTCATCTAGCCCGGGGGTAGGCAACCTTGGCTCTTTTATGACTCGTGGACTTCAACTCCCAGAATTCCTGAGCCAGCATGGCCCAGCTTGGACACCTGTCCCTTTCCCCTCAGCATGGCTGGTTCAGGAATTCTGGGAGTTGAAGTCCACGAGTCATAAAAAGAGCCAAGGTTGCCTACCCCTAGCCTAGTATATAATTTAAGCCCCTGAAGGCTATACAATGCTTCCCAGAGTCATGTGTGAACCCCCAGAGATCTCCACAATGGTTACCAAATTGTAAATATTAATGTGAGAGAAATACAAAGGAAGTCCTTAGCTCAAGAGTTCCAGAGTCTACTCTGACAGGCTCTCCAAGGCTAGGAGAAAAACACATTTCATGATACCCCTTGAGAAGATTTGGAATGAGAATATTGATTAAAGCATTGGATTAAAACTGGGCATATTCAGATATTCAGCCCCAAAACTGAGCCAAACTTTAAAACTGAATTATTGCAGAAAGTCTATAAATGGGGGGAAAACCTTGAGGAAAATCTTAAGGGACATCTTGCCTTAAGCTGTTTACTAGACTATAATTAAAACCAATTAATAAAAAAGATAAATTTATCATTTCAAACCGGAGATGTCAGAGATTAACAATGTAGTCTCTTGGGTGCAAAACACATATTTTCTCAGTAACCTCTTCTTGTCTACATCTGTGTGTAAGTTAGTAAATTGGTTTATTTTTTGTAATCACAAGTGATAACATAAGAATGCCATAAAATTCAATAAAATAACAAATAACCTATCTCTGTCCAAACAACTTTCTTTTCCCTCCATAAAAGTAACACAACTTTTCTGCCTCCATAAAAGTAATACAACTTAAGTTTTATGATTGTGAAAAGAATTTGCATTCACAAACACTACCAAAATGATTTCCTGTTCTTCACAATGCAGACTATTTGACTACAATGAGCTGTTCACTTTTTTCCCTCTTAGCACCTTAGTTGCCTCAACAAAATTTATAAACATTTTTCTTTCATTTTAATGTTTATATTTTGCCAGTCCCTTTGGATGGAAGGGTGAGATAATGAGTCACCTATTTATGCTCTACAGATTGACTAATGTTAGCAGCCACCCACCTACGCATTACGTTTAAATGCAGGACACAAAACAGCATTGGGGAAGCATTTCCCCCCCACCCTCATATCACATATGAAAGTCAGTTGACATTCTGAAGCACTTACCTGTGTGTGGCTCAACTGAAAAATAAGGTTGTCCTTCCAAAATACTGTACACTAGCTTGGCACTGTTTCCATAAACAGGATCATCTGCGTCGGTAGCTGTCACTTTAGTAACGTATGTACCTAAGGACAAAAAACAACAACAACAATATTGGATTTTGTTCAAGGCCCTGATTTCATATGTCTCTCCCAAACATCAGTGCTATTGTAACTTCGAATGGTCACTAAACAAAATATTGTAAGGTGAGGACTACCTGGAATCAAGAAAACAAAATAGAAATGAGTGAACAGAATGAAATATCCACATTCAGAGACAATAAATCACCTGTAGAGATGGTTACCAGCATCAAATTCACCGGGTGTGCAGTTAACAAATAGGCTGGCTTGGTCGCTCAACAGCAAGACACTAGTGAAGCAGGCACAGCAGCACCTGCATTTTCTGCGTTGCATGAGAAAAGCACATCTTCCTTCCCCTGTCCTTACTACTTTCTACAGGGGGACGATTGAGAGCATCCTGTCATACAGCATCACAGTCTGGTTTGGAAGCATCCCTGCTTCAGACAGGAAGGCGGTGCAGAGAGTGGTGAGGATGGCCGAAAAGATCATTGGCAGCTCCCTCCCTCCCATCCAGGACATGGCACAGAAGCGTTGCTTGAGCAGGGTCCGCAAGATTGTCTGGGACACTACACATCCTCTTCACAATCTGTTTTCCTTGTTACCTACTGGGAGGAGGCTTTGTGGTATCCGAAGCAGAACATCCAGATTCAGTCACAATTTTATTCCATACAGTATTAACCTTGTGAACTGTAAAGCTTCCTCCTTCCGTTATGTATTCAAGATGGACGGTGATTAATATGTATATGTTACTTATATGTAAGGGTGTAGGTCTATACATATATTGTATGTAGTGTGTTTTAAATGTGTTATGTATGTGTACACTTTGAGAGGAAGCAACTAAATTTCATTTTTAATGTGTGCCATTGTGCCCATAGGAAAAAAATGACAATAAAGGTTATCTATCTATCTATCTATCTATCTATCTATCTATCTATCTATCTATCTATCTATCTATCTATCTATCTATCATCTATCCATCCATCCATCCATCCATCCATCCATCCATCCATCCATCTATCTAAATCTCTCATTTCAAATGATGAAACAGTTGAATCTTTCAGCAAGACAGTGACCTGGAACATACTTCCAAACGAACCAAGAAACCAGGAAAGAATGAGAAAGACTTGGGGAGGGTTTCCAAAATCCCCAGATTTGAATTTCAGTATCTCAAATATGCAAAGCCTCTAAGGATATGTAAGAATGTTTCTAATCTGGAAGAATGCTTCAGGGGAAGAAGGGAGGGATGTGTAATCCAAATTAATAGAAAAAAATATTTAATTTGGCTACAGGAAACGTTTCGAAGCCATCATTTCTGTCCAAGGAAGAATTGTAAGGAACTCCCAAATTGGTAAGGGAGAATCTAGTGTGTGGTTTTCTTTCATGCTGTCTTTGATAATGGAATTAACTAATGTTAGCTAAAATAAAGAAAACATTCATCAGCTCATCAAAGAAGAAACATAAAAATCCACACAGGTAGCTCCCAAACCATTAGAAGCTCAAATATGAATATAATTCTTCCAGTAATTATATTAACAGAATAAGAAAGCAGGATGACCATTTCCTGGAAGATAAATATCCATTCTTAATATCGTACCAATATGGTCCTGTATATGGTAAATATTGTATTAATCTTCTTTTAATGGTGGTAGATTCAGTAGTAAAATGTTTATCCTTGTGCAATGATGCAAGCATTGATCGATTTAATTATATTTATTAGGCTGCACACAATTATCGTGTGTTATCTCAAGGAGATCTTTTGCATCGAGGCAATAACACACACTGACTTGATGCTTCCATTAGATGTGTCAAGACAGGCCCAATCTGCCTTGATCAAGGGGGTTCCCTAGCTTCACAAAAAGTGGCTTCTGCACATGTGGTATGTGAGTCCAGAAACCAGATTTGACAGGCAAAGCAAAGCACAGTGTTCACTTTGCTCTGCCAATTAGAAGCAGTGTGTTGTGACACTTTTCAAAAGAGCTTAGAAGTCTGCTTTGATCAAAGTGAAGTGTCCCTTTGAGGCTTTCTGCAGCCCTAATATTTATGTACCATCCTTTGGATTTTCTTTTTTTTAAAAAAATCCACCGCATATATAACATTGAGGTGCTGTAATCTAAAATGTTAATTCAACAATATAAATAAAATATTTTAAAGCCACGCTCCCTTCCACAATCAAAGGGCTAATCTGAAAAATGTGTCAAAATTTTAAAAGCGGACAGTAATAACTGCTTGCAGCTCCACGGAGCACACTGAACAGTTTGGGAATTAAAATGAGAGAGCCTTTTGCATTGGATCATCAAGCTGTATAACACAAATAAAGTTCAAAAAAGTTCTCTCCTGAAGATCTAAAGAAATAGACAGACTAAGCATCAACAAGGGCAGACTTAGAGCAGCAGAAATCTACATGGATGTGTACAAATCTAGGCAGATCCCAAAACAATGTTGGTCGAAAAACAGAACAAAATGAAAGGGTGACTAACACATCCAGGCTGCTAAGTTACCAAGCAAATACATCAGCTGGAATATCATGATTAAAATTTTGTCTCTACTGAGATCCATTTTACGATTGAAAATGATAGCATCTAAGATAAGGATTTTGGAACACTGGTAACTTTGTTTTGAAAAAAGCAGTCTGTGTTTTGGCTCTAATTCTGATGCAAGGAAGTGGACCAAATGCAATGATGACCATGATATACTCTATAGCCATAGGCAGCTTGAGTACAATTCCAAAACATCTGGAAAACCATTTGAACACTACTGACATTGACAAAATCGAGATCAGTCAATTCCAAATTACAGCTGTACTTGGGAATTGCTTACACCCTGCAACAATACCTTTAACGCCATTAAATAACAATATCTGCCTATCCCAGGTCCTTGGAAAGGACCTAATAGATGGATAAAAATGTCAAATCCAGTCTAAACAATAGGCGTCCTGTGCGACCAATCATGATCATAATAAAAAAATAGACAAGGACAAGGTAGATAAGTAGGTAGGTAGGTAGGTAGGTAGGTAGGTAGGTAGGTAGGAAGGAAGGAAGGAAGGAAGGAAGGAAGGAAGGAAGGAAGGAAGGAAGGAAGGAAGGAAGGCTGGCTTTCTAGGTAAGGTTAACATTTGTAAGTATACCAGAAAGCTCGCTTCAAAAGTCAGTACTATATGCCAGATTCTTCAAAGCAGAGAACAATAGAATCTCCATCTCCTTAGCAACTCAGAAATCTGGAACTACAAAATCAGGCAAGAACTCTTAGCAGCTTGGATAGCATCTTCAGAGGGTGAAGCTCATTACACCACAGATACAAGATGTCAATCAATTGGTTTTCTATCGTTGTCCAGATCACATTGTAAAATGACTGGAAAAATTCAGCCAGTGGGGACTACTCCACTGATTTCTGCTGGCCTCTTTCTTGCTCCTTGACTTTTTCTGCAGTGAATCAAGTCCTATTAATTAATCATTTCTCCTCTGTTCAGTTTGAATCGATCTGCTTTAGTTGGACTGTTCTGCGAAAGGTCTGACAAGAACTACATTTCCTGAGTTACCCTAGTTCCAACCTTGTCATCAATTAAACCAAAATCCAAATCCTTGTATCGATATCAACTTCCAGAATTCTCTAACCAACATGACCACTGAAATCCAGATACGGGAAGTACTCTTAGGATGGCAAACCGGTGGTTTTCAACCTGTGGTTGTGTGAACCCTTGGGGGGGGGCACAATAGTCTCACAGGGTGTCTGCGAAGGCTTGAAGAAATGTTATGATTTAAATTTTGAGTTAAGTCTTAGGGGTCCGTGGTGAAGAAAAGGTTGAGAACCACTGAGTTAAACTATAGTTTATGAATAACCAAAAGCATCATTTTTTAAAATCTATTAATAAAAATAGGGCACAGAGATTCTTTTAACGAAACCTAGGCCTGTAGTGTTTTTGAACTATCAAAAATTATTCCTCATTTAACATAAGGAATTTTGTACATTTCACTGAGATCCACACTTCTTGGAATAAGAGGCAGAATGGAATTCAGCCAAGATAGAACAGCCTTCAGAGACGTCTAATAATTCGCCGCAAGCTCAGCCAAAAAAAGGAGATTTTTCTTCAGAAATTCTCAATTTAAAATGATGCATTTTAAACGCATTGCAAGGTGAGACTGTACGCGTTGCAAAAAGGCTGAGCCACAGAAAAAGGGGATAGTAAAGATTTCTGAATAAGCATAGGAATCATGAATATATGACATAGGCTGTAACACTTTTTTTTCCATTTGTAAAGTGGCTGATGCTCTATGTTTTCAGTGTAAAAAATTCAGGGGCAAATGATATGATTTTATTTTGGAACAGTTACATTATTTGAAGTATCTTTCTAATACTTTGTAGAATGCAAAAGCTACCTATCAGAATTAAATGGACTTCCAAGCATTTGGGAAATAATCATATCAAAGGGGTACAAAACTCTAGATGAATAATGCAATATATTATATTCCATTTAAGGTTTTTGCAGGAAGAGATTTCAAAGAACTTGGCAGTGGTTCAGCTGCTGTATAGAAAACCAATGGTTTGAAGGTGATATATTTTCTTTCTCTCATTTCCAGGTACAACAGCTTGAGGTAGCCACAGCCAGATTCTGAATATCATTTATTTTCTCTTCAATCACTTCACTCAGTTTCTTTTACTTTGCATTGTTAAGCGAGTCCTTTTTTTTTTAAAAAAAAAAATGAAATAAAAGCCCTTTCTTTAGCTTTTTCGGGTCACTCTTGATTTTGATTGCAGAAAAAGCTAAACCAATCAAATCTGAGTCAATTCTCCCAGCTCTGTTAGCAACATATCATTTACAAGATATCATTTACATCTATCTGTTAGAAAAGGAGTGATGACATTGCTTAGCATGTGATAAAAACAACTATCAATAAGAAAGCTGATATGCACTCCTAGGCAAACAAACTTTGACACAAGTCCCAGCGCTTACGTCTGAACAGACACGTTTAGCATCTCACTAAGACTTGGCTTCTCCACAGGGATTCAGCACCATTTCCAGGAATAAAATTCGGTTAATAATAATAATAATAATAATAATAATAATAATAAGTAGTAGTAGTAGTAGTAGTAGTAGTAGTAGTAATAGTAGTAGTAGTAGTAAAGTTGGAAGGGATCTTGGAGGTCATCTAGTCCAACCCCCTGCTCAGGCAGGAAACCCTATACCATTTCGAACAAATGGCTGTCCAGTCTCTTCTTAAAAACTTCCAGTGTTGGAGCATTCACCGCTTCTGGAGGCAGGTTGTTTCACTAGTTAATTGTTCTAACTGTCAGGAAGTTTCTCCTTGGTTCTAGGTTGCTTCTCTCCTTTCCACCCATTGCTTCTTGTCCTGCCTTCAGGTACTTTGGAAAATAGCTTGACTCCCTCTTCACNCCTCCTCCTCCTCCTCCTCCTCCTCCTCCTCCCTAACCCTAACCCTAACCATCTACCTGAGGAACCGTATCTAGCAGAAAAGGGGAGATGTTTCATGTAGAAATTCTGTTAGTCATTGTCTCTGGAGGAAAACAGACTCATCACAGCCTGTCTCCATATCAATTTGATATTTTCTTCCATAAATGGTCACACAACAACCAATTTGTTATTTTGGGGTACATCACTCCAATTATTTTGAGGAAATGTTTGGGAAGTACAAGAAGGATGAAAGAACCATAATCTGATTAGGTCAGGGCTGTACAATCACAGGATCAAACAATCAGAACAAATAATATGAGGAATGGAGAGAGAGAAGAGGAGAGACATGCAGGCACAGAAGGAGAAAAGAAAAATAGACAAAGAAGCAGAGAAATGCGTGTCTCTGGGATCAGAGAAAAAGAACAAATAGCAAAAGAGATAAAGAAATGAAGGATGAAACAAATGCATGTCTCCAGAATGAAAACAAAAAACATAGAATGAGGAAACAATGATCCAATAGGTCATGGTTTTCTAGTATGTGTATGTGTATATGTATGGTGTAGAGATTAAGGCATCTGCCTGGAAACTGGGAGATTGTGAGTTCTAGACCCGTCTTGGCACAAATCCAGCTGGGTGATCTTGGAATTGAAGACACTAATATGGTAAATCTGCCATCTATCTGCACTTCTCAATATCAGGAAGAAAAAATAATTTGTTTCCTTATCGTACCTTTCTTTGTGATTTAAGTACAGCTAGTTAGGATAGACTTCACCAGAGAGGTTTTTCTATAGTAAAAGAAAGGATAGTCATATATTCCTCTCAGCCACTACTTAAGTGTAAGAATATATACTCCTCTCATATGCTTTTCTTTGAAATTCTTCTCTCTGGAAAAAGAAAATAATAATAACAAATTCTCTTTCACTGATAGGGATGAGAACTACACAGCCTTACGAGAGACTTTTCTGTTTGAAAACACCTACTTTGTCACTCAGATCTGTAACCTGCCCATCGTTGTTGGATATTCTCTGTATTTATTTCACCTCTGATGAACATGGATATTACAAAATCTGCAAAACTACTTCCTCAGAGAGAGACAGTGAGAACTCGGTATCATTTGTATGTTTTATGCATGGAAGCCTCTAGAAAGTTTAAAATTCAGAGTGACACAAACTGCTGGAAACTCTACCCCCCTTTAGTTCTGGTTTTCCAGCAACTGCATGTAAAAGCTCATAAAAACACTCACGGTGCATATTATTTATCATCATACTTATTACTGAGAAGTGCTCACATTATCAAAAAAAGGTGCACTTTTTCCAGCAAATTGCTTATCTTATATATATTTTATATATGTAATTATCTTGCATTAAAAATGAGCAATTTGTTATTCAAGAAACACATATATCCAAGAAATGTACATTACAGTTGTCTTGTGGTGGGATGAACGGCAAAAAAATAATAATAATAAATTGCTAAACAAACAAACAAATAAATAAATTTCCTTATGCCAGCAGGAGATTGAATTTTATGTCACAAAATTGTCTTCCAAAGAAGACTGAAGTACCTTACATGTATTATGTTTTGATTAGTCAGATCTTCTAATTCAAAAATGCCATTTGTCAGAGAAGAAAATAGGCCTCGTGTTTCTCTCACTCCTTGCAATTTTAAATATCTGTGTATTCATCTGAAATTTGAAGAGGCCATTTGTTCGGAAGGAAGGAAGGAAGGAAGGAAGGAAGGAAGGAAGGAAGGAAGGAAGGAAGGAAGGAAGGAAGGAAGGAAGGAAGGAAGTCCTAAGTATAAAATACTAAGAAATAAATAGTCAATAGTAGTAACTGTGAGAGGGATCTCGGAGTCCTAGTGGACAATCACTTAGATATGAGCCAGCCGTGTGCTGCAGCTGCCAAAAAAGCCAACACAGTGCTGGGCTGCATTAACAGAGGGATAGAATCAAGATCACGTGAAGTATTAATACCACTTTACAATGCCTTAAGGCCACACTTGGAATACTGCATCCAGTTTTGGTCACCACGATGTAAAAAAGATGCTGAGACTCTGGAAAGAGTACAGAGAAGAGCAACAAAGATGATTAGGGGACTGGAGACTAAAACATAGAAGGAACGGTTGCTGGAATTGGGTATGTCTAGTTTAATGAAGAGAAGGACGAGGGGGACATGATAGCAGTGTTCCAATATCTCAGGGGCTGCCACAAAGAAGAGGCAGTCAAGCTATTCTCCAAAGTGCCTGAAGGCAGGACAAGAAGCAACAGATGGAAACTGATCAAGGAGAGAAGCAATCTAGAACTAAGGAGAAACTTCCTGACAGTGAGGACAATTAACCAGTGGAACAACCTGCCTCCAGAAGCGGTGAATGCTCCAACACTGGAAGTTTTTAAGAAGAGACTGGACAGCTGTTTGTCTGAAATGGTGTAGGGTTTCCTGCCTGAGCAGGGGGTTGGACTAGATGACCTCCAAGGTCCCTTCCAACTTTATTATTATTATTATTATTATTATTATAAATAAAATGTAGCAACACACACATACACACAAATGTGTAAGAGGCCAAGAAAGAATTATCCATGTCTGAACCATTTAAAGGAAGAGCAGAAGACATAAAATTTTGTGGCAAGCTGAAAGGAATTTGAATCCAAAGATTTCCACAATATTGTTTCCTGCAATGCAATTCCTGAATGGCAGTATTAAAAAAAAAACTGATTCTACTCAAGAGCATACCTGTATGTATGCAAAGAGAGATTAAGAAAGAAAACATCTTCATAGACATCTTGTGCATAATAAACATCACAGCCTCTGCACATTTGACTCCCCCTGTGTATTTAAAACCTCCTCCCACTCCATTCAAACCCTCAAATCCAGAGAGAGCGAGAGAGAGAAAAAAACTCAACAATTCTGACTTAATTTCTTCAACTCTAAAGATAGATTGCAACGTTATTTGCATCCTCTCTCAGGATGCAAAATGGTAAACTTCAAATTTTCTTGTTGTGTATAGGGAAAAACTGTGCAAAGATAGGGCACTTTTATCTTAAAGAATCATCCCTTATCTATTGACATTCTCAGCCAAATCTAGAATCTAAACATATGAAACTGCATTTTTCCCCCATTTAGTTCATAGTACTATGGAATCTCCTACCTTCCCACTGCTTCCTCTTAGTTCTTCTTCTCCCTTTGATTTTAAATACTTCAGGCAGGGCTTCTAACTTTTTTCAAGACCTTCCTTGCTAAAAATGGCAGATGAACCTACTTTGAACCATGTTATTTTGATTCATCTAGCCCGGGGGTAGGCAACCTTGGCTCTTTTATGACTCGTGGACTTCAACTCCCAGAATTCCTGAGCCAGCATGGCCCAGCTTGGACACCTGTCCCTTTCTCCTCAGCATGGCTGGTTCAGGAATTCTGGGAGTTGAAGTCCACGAGTCATAAAAAGAGCCAAGGTTGCCTACCCCTAGCCTAGTATATAATTTAAGCCCCTGAGGCTATACAATGCTTCCCAGAGTCATGTGTGAACCCCCACAGATCTCCACAATGGTTACCAAATTGTAAATATTAATGTGAGAGAAATACAAAGGAAGTCCTTAGCTCAAGAGTTCCAGAGTCTACTCTGACAGGCTCTCCAAGGCTAAGAGAAAAACAGATTTCATGATACCCCTTGAGAAGATTTGGAATGAGAATATTGATTAAAGCATTGGATTAAAACTGGGCATATTCAGATATTCAGCCCCAAAACTGAGCCAAACTTTAAAACTGAATTATTGCAGAAAGTCTATAAATGGGGGAAAAACCTTGAGGAAAATCTTAAGGGACATCTTGCCTTAAGCTGTTTACTAGACTATAATTAAAACCAATTAATAAAAAAGATAAATTTATCATTTCAAACCGGAGATGTCAGAGATTAACAATGTAGTCTCTTGGGTGCAAAACACATATTTTCTCAGTAACCTCTTCTTGTCTACATCTGTGTGTAAGTTAGTAAATTGGTTTATTTTTTGTAATCACAAGTGATAACATAAGAATGCCATAAAATTCAATAAAATAACAAATAACCTATCTCTGTCCAAACAACTTTCTTTTCCCTCCATAAAAGTAACACAACTTTTCTGCCTCCATAAAAGTAACACAACTTAGGTTTTATGATTGTGAAAAGAATTTGCATTCACAAACACTACCAAAATGGTTTCCTGTTCTTCACAATGCAGACTATTTGACTACAATGAGCTGTTCACTTTTTTCCCTCTTAGCACCTTGGTTGCCTCAACAAAATTTATAAACATCTTTCTTTCATTTTAATGTTTATATTTTGCCAGTCCCTTTGGATGGAAGGGTGAGATAATGAGTCACCTATTTATGCTCTACAGATTGACTAATGTTAGCAGCCACCCACCTACGCATTACGTTTAAATGCAGGACACAAAACAGCATTGGGGAAGCATTTCCCCCCCATATCACATATGAAAGTCAGTTGACATTCTGAAGCACTTACCTGTGTGTGGCTCAACTGAAAAATAAGGTTGTCCTTCCAAAATACTGTACACTAGCTTGGCACTGTTTCCATAAACAGGATCATCTGCGTCGGTAGCTGTCACTTTAGTAACGTATGTACCTAAGGACAAAAAAAACAACAACAACATTGGATTTTGTTCAAGGCCCTGATTTCATATGTCTCTCCCAAACATCAGTGCTATTGTAACTTTGAATGGTCACTAAACAAAAGATTGTAAGGTGAGGACTACCTGGAATCAAGAAAACAAAATAGAAATGAGTGAACAGAATGAAATATCGACATTCAGAGACAATAAATCACCTGTAGAAATGGTTACCAGCATCAAATTCACTGGGTATGCAGTTAACAAATAGGCTGGCTTGGTCGCTCAACAGCAAGACACTAGTGAAGCGGGCACAGCAGCACCTGCATTTTCTGCGTTGCATGAGAAAAGCACATCTTCCTTCCCCTGTCCTTACTACTTTCTACAGGGGGACGATTGAGAGCATCCTGTCATACAGCATCACAGTCTGGTTTGGAAGCATCCCTGCTTCAGACAGGAAGGCGGTGCAGAGAGTGGTGAGGATGGCTGAAAAGATCATTGGCAGTTCCCTCCCTTCCATCCAGGACATAGCACAGAAGCGTTGCTCAAGCAGGGTCTGCAAGATTGTCTGGGACACTACACATCCTCTTCACAACCTGTTTTCCTTGTTACCTACTGGGAGGAGGCTTTGTGGTATCCACAGCAGAACATCCAGATTCAGTCACAATTTTATTCCATACAGTATTCACCTTGTGAACTCTAAAGCTTCCTCCTTCCATTATGTATTCAAGATGGACGGTGATTAATATTTATATGTTACTTATATGTAAGGGTGTAGGTCTATACATATGTTGTATGTAGTGTGTTTTAAATGTGTTATGTATGTGTACACTTTGAGAGGAAGCAACTAAATTTCATTTTTAATGTGTGCCATTGTGCCCATAGGAAAAAAAATGACAATAAAGGTTCTCTCTCTCTCTCTCTCTCTCTCTCTCTCTCTCTCTCTCTCTCTCTCTCTCTCTCTCTCTCTCTCTCTCTCTCTCTCTCTCTATCTATCTATCTATCTATAGTGTCTGTCTGTCTGTCTGTCTGTCTGTCTGTCTGTCTGTCTGTCTGTCTGTCTGTCTGTCTGTCTGTCTGTCTGTCTGTCTATCTATCTATCTATCTATCTATCTATCTATCTATCTATCTATCTATCTATCTATCTATCTATCTATCTAAATCTCTCATTTCAAATGATGAAACAGTTGAATCTTTCAGCAAGACAGTGACCTGGAACATACTTCCAAACGAACCAAGAAACCAGGAAAGAATGAGAAAGACTTGGGGAGGGTTTCCAAATTTCCCAGATTTGAATTTCAGTATCTCAAATATGCAAAGCCTGTAAGGATATGTAAGAATGTTTCTAATCTGGAAGAGTGCTTCAGGGGAAGAAGGGAGGGATGTGTAATCCAAATTAATAGAAAAAAATATTTAATTTGGCTACAGGAAATGTTTCAAAGCCATCATTTCTGTCCAAGGAAGAATTGTAAGGAACTCCCAAATTGGTAAGGGAGAATCTAGTGTGTGGTTTTCTTTCATGCTGTCTTTGATAATGGAATTAACTAATGTTAGCTAAAATAAAGAAAACATTCATCAGCTCATCAAAGAAGAAACAGAAAAATCCACACAGGTAGCTCCCAAACCATTAGAAGCTCAAATATGAATATAATTCTTCCAGTAATTATATTAACAGAATAAGAAAGCAGGATGACCATTTCCTGGAAGATAAATATCCATTCTTAATATCATACCAATATGGTCCTGTATATGGTAAATATTGTATTAATCTTGTTTTAATGGTGGTAGATTCAGTAGTAAAATGTTTATCCTTGTGCAATGATGGAAGCATTGATTGATTTAATTATATTTATTAGGCTGCACACAATTATCGTGTGTTATCTCAAGGAGATCTTTTGCATCGAGGCAATAACACACACTGACTTGATGCTTCCATTAGATGTGTCAAGACAGGCCCAATCTGCCTTGATCAAGGGGGTTCCCTAGCTTCACAAAAAGTGGCTTCTGCACATGTGGTGTGTGAGTCCAGAAACCAGATTTGACAGGCAAAGCAAAGCACAGTGTTCACTTTGCTCTGCCAATTAGAAGCAGTGTGTTGTGACACTTTTCAAAAGAGCTTAGAAGTCTGCTTTGATCAAAGTGAAGTGTCCCTTTGAGGCTTTCTGCAGCCCTAATATTTATGTACCATCCTTTGGATTTTCTTTTTTTTAAAAAAAATCCACCGCATATATAACATTGAGGTGCTGTAATCTAAAATGTTAATTCAACAATATAAATAAAATATTTTAAAGCCACGCTCCCTTCCACAATCAAAGGGCTAATCTGAAAAATGCGTCAAAATTTTAAAAGCGGACAGTAATAACTGCTTGCAGCTCCACGGAGCACACTGAACAGTTTGGGAATTAAAATGAGAGAGCCTTTTGCATCGGATCATCAAGCCATATAACACAAATAAAGTTCAAAAAAGTTCTCTCCTGAAGATCTAAAGAAATAGACAGACTAAGCATCAACAAGGGCAGACTTAGAGCAGCAGAAATCTACATGGATCTGTACAAATCTAGGCAGATCCCAAAACAATGTTGGTCGAAAAACAGAACAAAATGAAAGGGTGACTAACACATCCAGGCTGCTAAGTTACCAAGCAAATACATCAGCTGGAATATCATGATTAAAATTTTGTCTCTACTGAGATCCATTTTACGATTGAAAATGATAGCATCTAAGATAAGGATTTTGGAACACTGGTAACTTTGTTTTGAAAAAAGCAGCCTGTGTTTTGGCTCTAATTCTGATGCAAGGAAGTGGACCAAATGCAATGATGACCATGATATATAGCCATAGGCAGCTTGAGTGCAATTCCAAAACATCTGGAAAACCATTTGAACACTACTGACATTGACAAAATCGAGATCAGTCAATTCCAAATTACAGCTGTACTTGGGAATTGCTTACACCCTGCAACAATACCTTTAACGCCATTAAATAACAATATCTGCCTAAACAATAGGCGTCCTGTGCGACCAATCATGATCATAATAAAAAAAAAAATAGACAAGGACAAGGTAGGAAGGAAGGGAGGGAGGGAGGGAGGGAGGGAGGGAGGGAGGAAGGAAGGAAGGAAGGAAGGCTGGCTTTCTAGGTAAGGTTAACATTTATAAGTATACCAGAAAGCTCGCTTCAAAAGACAGTACTATATGCCAGATTCTTCAAAGCAGAGAACAATAGAATCTCCATCTCCTTAGCAACTCAGAAATCTGGAACTACAAAAATCAGGCAAGAACTCTTAGCAGCTTGGATAGCATCTTCAGAGGGTGAAGCTCATTACACCACAGATACAAGATGTCAATCAATTGGTTTTCTATCGTTGTCCAGATCACATTGTAAAATGACTGGAAAAATTCAGCCAGTTGGGACTACTCCACTGATTTCTGCTGGCCTCTTTCTTGCTCCTTGACTTTTTCTGCAGTGAATCAAGTCCTATTAATTAATCATTTCTCCTCTGTTCAGTTTGAATCGATCTGCTTTAGTTGGACTGTTCTGCGAAAGGTCTGACAAGAACTACATTTCCTGAGTTACCCTAGTTCCAACCTTGTCATCAATTAAACCAAAATCCAAATCCTTGTATCGATATCAACTTCCAGAATTCTCTAACCAACATGACCACTGAAATCCAGATACGGGAAGTACACTTAGGATGGCAAACTGGTGGTTTTCAACCTGTGGTTGTGTGAACCCTTGGGGAGGGGGCACAATAGTCTCACAGGGTGTCTGCGAAGGCTTGAAGAAATGTTATGATTTAAATTTTGAGTTAAATCTTAGGGGTCCATGGTGAAGAAAAGGTCGAGAACCACTGAGTTAAACTATAGTTTACGAATAACCAAAAGCATCATTTTTTAAAATCTATTAATAAAAATAGGGCGCAGAGACTCTTTTAACGAAACCTAGGCCTGTAGTGTTTTTGAACTATCAAAAATTATTCCTCATTTAACCTAAGGAATTTTGTACATTTCACTGAGACCCACACTTCTTGGAATAAGAGGCAGAATGGAATTCAGCCAAGATAGAACAGCCTTCAGAGACGTCTAATAATTCGCTGCAAGCTCAGCCAAAAAAAGGAGATTTTTCTTCAGAAATTCTCAATTTAAAATGATGCATTTTGAACGCATTGCAAGGTGAGACTGTACGCGTTGCAAAAAGGCTGAGCCACAGAAAAAGGGGATAGTAAAGATTTCTGAATAAGCATAGGAATCATGAATATATGACATAGGCTGTAACACTTTTTTTTCCATTCGTAAAGTGGCTGATGCTCTATGTTTTCAGTGTAAAAAATTCAGGGGCAAATGATATGATTTTATTTTGGAACAGTTACATTATTTGAAGTATCTTTCTAATACTTTGTAGAATGCAAAAGCTACCTATCAGAATTAAATGGACTTCCAAGCATTTGGGAAATAATCATATCAAAGGGGTACAAAACTCTAGATGAATAATGCAATATATTATATTCCATTTAAGGTTTTTGCAGGATGAGATTTCAAAGAACTTGGCAGTGGTTCAGCCGCTGTATAGAAAACCAATGGTTTGAAGGTGATATATTTTCTTTCTCTCATTTCCAGGTACAACAGCTTGAGGTAGCCACAGCCAGATTCTGAATATCATTTATTTTCTCTTCAATCACTTCACTCAGTTTCTTTTACTTTGCATTGTTAAAAGAGTCCCTTTAAAAAAAAAAAAGAAAGAAATAAAAGCCCTTTCTTTAGCTTTTTCGGGTCACTCTTGATTTTGATTGCAGAAAAAGCTAAACCAATCAAATCTGAGTCAATTCTCCCAGCTCTGTTAGCAACATATCATTTACAAGATATCATTTACATCTATCTGTTAGAAAAGGAGTGATGACATTGCTTAGCATGTGATAAAAACAACTATCAATAAGAAAGCTGATATGCATTCCTAGGCAAACAAACTTTGACACAGATCCCAGCGCTTACGTCTGAACAGACACGTTTAGCATCTCACTAAGACTTGGCTTCTCCACAGGGATTCAGCACCATTTCCAGGAATAAAATTTGGTTAATAATAATAATAATAATAACAATAATAATAATAATAATAATAATAATAAGTAGTAGTAGTAGTAGTAGTAGTAGTAGTAGTAATAGTAGTAGTAGTAGTAAAGTTGGAAGGGATCTTGGAGGTCATCTAGTCCAACCCCCTGCTCAGGCAGGAAACCCTATACCGTTTTGGTGTTTACCGACAGGTCAGAGAAGAATTTTTGAAGGTCACAACCTCGTAAGTGGCGAAGACCTCCGTCCAACAAAGTGATCAATTAACAAGATTGACAGTCCTTCAAAGAGGAACCAAGATCCAACGAAGAGAGGAAAGGTGGGTAACGAAGAACAGGACGGAAGTCCATGAAACCTTTTATCGAACTGAGGGAGAAGTGTTCCAAGTCAGTCATTCCAGTTTCAGAATAAACCTGATTGTCACAGGAACTGCCTAACTGAAATCAAATAATAATAAAAAAGCTTGTCTAAATCCCCTCGATGCTTCATGAAGTAGCTAGCCAGAAATTTCTGGATGCATAAAGTAGGAGAATATAAGTGATTTCAGAGTACAACAGTGGGATAATGTAGGTAAATGATGATACACACATCATTTATATATAATTGAGTTATATTTATTTTTTAATTGATATACTTTCCATACAATGTTATATTTTTAATATTATATTATCTTAGATATTTTTAAGCAGATGCTGAAGAAGAAGTCTCACTTCAAACAGCATTTCCCTGTCTGAATCTCTTGCCTGAATTTTTTCTCCTCTCTTATTTTTTTAATGTTGAATGTAAACGTGTCACTTTTCATAGCCCACATTACTCTTCAGCAACTAAAGGTTAAGGTTTCAGTTTATTTGTTCCATTCAAGCATCACTTACTTTTTATAAGCCTGTCCATCTCATAAGCACACAGCCAGTCTGTGTTCAGCACAAATGCTTGCAATTGGTAAATCTAGAAGGCTGGGAGATTAAATATTCATTGCATGATTTCACACTGTTGAATAATGTTGAAACTCCTTACACAGTTTGGAACCAAATCTTTATGTGCTAAGATATAAGGAAGAGAAGTCCCTTTCTTGCTTAATCATGTAATCAGCGGAGTCCACCTCATGTCTCTCCACAGTTTGTGTTTTATTCACAGACTGTATTCACATGGAAATCTGTTGCTATAATTAAGACTTATTAAACTTTCATAAATCTCACACAATGGATTGCTTCTTTCCACAACTGAAACTGAGATTTTTAAGATTGGTTTGTATTGCAAGCACAATAATCTGTCTGTTGCATTAAAACATACTGGAGTAAATTAACACTAGCACTTTCACCTCCCTACAAAGCCCCAAGCCATGTCATTGTTTAGCCATCTCTCCCCAACCAGAACTTCTCTTGAGATAGCTTAGACTCCTTAGTGACCGCCATGTTGCCTAAAGTCCACAAATCTGGAAACTTCCCAGAGTGAGGACTGCAAGGAAGAAAGTGTTGAATAAATCACTGCTGAGAATGGCATGCATGCATATTGTATAAACCAAACTGAGAGCTTATTTGGTCTGGTGGTTAAGACAGGAGACCATGAGTTCAAGTCCCGTCTTAGACATGAAAGCCAGTTGGATGACTTTGGGCCTGTTACTCTCCAACCCACTTCACGGGGAAAGTGTAGGGAAAATAGGAGGAGGAGAAAGGTGTGTTGATATGTTTGCCACTTTGAATTATTTGTAAAAATAATAAAAGTGTGATGCAAAATAAAAAAAATAAATTAAAATATGTGAATCCACATTTATATGTAAAACTGGAAGCTCTGTTTCACCGTCCTCCCCTTCTGTTACTCTTGCTAGGGATGCTATTTAATATCATCTATAACAGGGGTCCCCAACCCCCGGTCTGTGGACCAGTACTGGGCCACGGCATGCCAGCAACCGGGCCGCACAAACAAGCCAAGCCCTATCTGCGGGATGCAGGCAGCACACAAAACCACACACCCTCCGGTCAATGGAAAAACCTCTCTCCACGAACCAGTCCCTGGTGCCCAAAAGGTTGGGAACCTCTGATCTATAACATACTTCATCACTATATGGACCATTTAGCATCTGTAAACAGCTGGCAGATATGGACTTTTGAGATTCAACACAGTATTTGACATGTTCAGACATGTCCTATAATGGATACTGATATATGTGTGTGTGTGCGTATGCATATGCATATGTACTATATATGTGTGCATATAATATATGTACTTTTACTTTTATTATAATTACTTATAACCTACATGCTTATAGTTTTATGTATGGGTATATCTTACAATTTTACTTATTGCTTATTATAATTGGTTATAATTTACTTATAAGTAATTCTAACATAAGTTATAATAGTTACTTATCTTTTTTATTCAGGTAATCAAGCAAGAAAAAGAATTCATGAGTAAGTTTTAAATGCTAATTAAAAATAAAATAAAGCCCACCCATAAAATCTATATATATATTGCAAATGCTGGAGTTTGAAATGTTAACTAATTTTCCAGATTTATTTCCAACCCAATCTCTCAACTTATTCCAAGTTATATATCATTGGATTACTGATTAAATGTTACTTCTTTTTTTCTTTCATTTTTTTTAAAGAAAAAAATAGTATATCAGAACGAAGGAAAAAGATAAATGATTAAAAGGATAATGGAAGCACAAATTATCCTGAATTCACACTTAAAACAAAGTCCTCTAATCTGCCCTAGAGAGATACACACCGCATCAGGATTCTACAGCAAGCAGACCTGTAAATGCACTTTATGACAGCTTCACTTAACTCTGTTTTTCCTAGTCTAGGTCAAGGACTCATCAAAGCCTGTTACCAGCATCTCTGTTTAGATGACCCCAAAACAAGCACAATTTATACAGGGCATCTGCAATTTTGAGTTAATTGTATGAAAACTACCACGGACAGATGTTGTTGACAAGACTGGAGAGAGGTGTTTGGCTGTTTTTAAAAAAATGATGACAATAATACAATCAAATCAGTCGGTCCAGAAGAATGAAAAGCTAAGACGTGTGTGGGGGTCTGTCTGTGAGACAGTGTGCATGTATGTGTACTGTTTATTTGTTTAATTCAGGCTGTTTTCTAAGCTCAGCATTCTTCTGCCATTGTCACCACAGACCTATTCAAGCAAGCCATTCTGCAGTTGACACATCTCTATTTTAAAGGAAGTGGCTGTTATTATCTAAATTGCACTTGATCTTGCTTGTAAGATAATTGGTAAAAGATGACTGCAATAATATCTGAATTATTTTTTTTCTCTTCCTTTCAGCCACACAATTAATGCTCTTTTATTCAATATTAGCACATTTGGGATAAATATATACAGAACTTTTAGCACATTATTTTTAACAGCCTGCTGAATCTGTGCTAATCACACAGTAAGTGGAGACTTCAGAGAGGAAGAACATATATTAATTAATAACTTGTAATATCATCTAGATGCTAACACCTTAATTCACCATTTTATTCTGTTTGTGTCATGCTGAGATTTTACTCTGAAATCCTTTATTTTTTATTTTATTTCACACCGGGGACAGAGGGTTAATGCAAATCTCATCCATGTCATCCTGCATAGAATCACCAGCTATTCTGCTCTGCTTTATTCTCTGTTCATCCTCTGATTCTCTCAAGTGCAAAATTATGCATTTGCCCCATAAAGCACAGCAAAATGCCCACTGCACAGAAGGCAAATTGATGGTGTTAAAAAAAAGACAATTTAGGATTTTAAAGAACAGGCAAAATATCCAACCACCACAAAATAATAATAATCCAACTAACATATAGTATTCATAATCAGGAATGTGTGCCAAAAACTATAGCTATTAGCTACTTCAATTGGGGAATGAATAAACCTTGGAATGAAAAAAAAATGAAAGAAAGAGAAAATCTTCCACTATTGCCCAGGATCCACTGCTAATTTTCATGATACTGGAAACTATTGACAAGGCAGGGAGATATTGTTAGGGTGAAGGAGAAAAAAAATATGAGAAACAATTGAGCATCTGATGGAGCTAAGCATATGCTTTCCTAATTCCTCAAAATGCCAGAAAAAAATAGAATAGCATTTAGACCTGCTTGCAATGGGAACTGAAATGTGTACATGGAAAGAAAAAAAAACACAACCCTTTTTTTTAAAAAAAAATGTACACAGTCTGGAAGGACTCAGGAATATATATGCACTGATTGTTTTTACTTCTGCCTGTAAATCTTTATCATTATTAGTGCATAAGCAAAAGGGAAGGGAGGGAGGGAGGGAAGGAAGTGTTTCCAATTATTATTTGTGCCCATGAATGCCTTCTTGAGACTCAACCTTTTTAAAGTAGAGAACACACCTGGAATTTTGGAAACATTTCACTCATAAAATATCTACATTGGAGAATGAACAAATTTACTTGAACATCCCTCTTTGCCCAAAGGCAAACTTGAAGATAATGTTTTTGAGCATCTTCTTGAGTCTCCAAGAATTTCCGTCATCACCACCTCACTTTAATTCCCCCTATCCAACCCAGACATGTGGAAATATGTAAACCATCATCTTTTATCCTAAGATTGTCTTTGAGACTTTTGTGTGCTGGTTTGCAAAATGTGATTTTGCTGTTTAAATGTAGGCTTGTGTTGGTGTGGCTAGAGAATATAGGCTTGTGTTGGTGTGGCTAGAGGAGGAGGAGGAGGAGGAGGAGGAGGAGGAAGAGGAAGAAGAAGAAGAAGAAGAAGAAGAACAACAACAACAACAACAACAACAACAACAACAGTGAGTCTGGGAGCCTAATAGGTATCAAGGGTTATCTCTTTTGAGGTATAACAAAGATTCATTTTCTTATTGTGTTTAGACACCTATTAGCTCTATATATTTCTCGTCAAAACATATTAAAATCCTCTATAAAGTAAAGATGTGTTTCTTCTGTAGTGCTCCATTCTCACTTTTTTTTTAATGTGGAAGCCAGGGGACCAAAACTGCACATTATTCAAGAAGAAAAATGCCCAAAACATCTCGGAGGTAGAAAAGTATGGATGGCAACTTGCCACTGAAATGGGAATACTATATCAAGAGAGGAGGAGGGAACCTTACATTCCCTAAAGGAATTTGCTCACAGCATTTCAAATATTCATGCCTTTATTTTCAATGAAGGAACAATTTTGTTGAAATATGTAATGACTGAGAAATAAAATAAAGGGAAAAAAAGTGTCCATAGTATATAGCCTTACATGGCTTTTGCAGATTCTACTTCTTTTTCCTCCTCCAATAAATAAACTCTTGGGAACTATTTTCACTTTACATCTTACAACATCTTTCAACCATATTTCAACTGAGAAAATGTGATCATTCTACACCAAGCTAAATCCAAAATTGCTGGGGAAGTCCTGGAAACTTGGCACTCAAACAAATCAGCCATCAACAGATACATACAGATAAACTGCCTTTACACACCCTTGAAAATATCTATGGAGATTGTCAGTCATCCAGGTCGTGGTTGTTCCAAAGGTGCTTTTACAAGAGGCAACAAGACTTTCTCTGAAAGAACTGAAGAAGCAAAATGTCTTCAAGAAAAAACAAAGAAAGTCCAGTTGCCTCTTTGGGAAAACCACAGAAAATAAAAAAGTAAAAAAGCTAAGAAGGAAACAAACAAAAAAAAACAAAACAGAACACACCCTCTTCAGTACTCCCAGATAAGCAGGGAGAAACACTAGATAAACAATCAATCAGAAAACAATATCCTGATCAAGGAACTACAAGGAGACAACTACACCTCCATCAATATGGCAGGGCCACCTTCTGCATATAAACAAGGAGACAATCCCATAATCACCAGCTGTGCTGATCTTACCTAGTTGGGTAATGAAAGATCTATTAACTACTGAAATTTTGCAAATAATATTTTTCCTTGATACAGCAAGGCTATTTTAAGAAACACCATACCTGTAGTATCCCTTTACAAAACTAGGGTTTTTTTAAAAAAAACTGGTAAAATAATAAATACATTCTCCTTAAATCAATAGGAAGAAGTGATAATGTTTATCTATAAAAGAGAACTAGAGAATATCTAATACCCATTTCCTGTTCTAGATCATGTAAGTTTTCCGTCCACAATAATATTTGCTTAGCTTTTCTCTCCTTTTTTTATCATCTCATAGATAGCTGTTGCCATGGTAACTTAATTCCTTAGACTAATGTTACTATAATCTTATAGAAACCTGTCTAAATTGTTGACATGCAAAAAAAATTTTTTGAAACAACTCAAAGGAACGCTCTGTTCACTTCTATTCCATTAAAAATATATTTGATCCATGCAATGGTTTATCCTTCAGATCAGAAATTGCTGCTCTATAGTCTCATAAAAACATCCTAGCTGATTTTATGTGGTCCTTTTTACCTTGCTTCAAAAAGTAAGCAATTCACACAAATTCTAGACAATTTCATTTTGTGTTTTGTTTTGTTTTTTTCTAGGAGCGTCTTGCGAAGGAAAAAGAGGGAGGTAAAAAAGGAGCTATTTCTAAAAGAAAATCAGGAAGAGTCAAAAGAGAGAGAGAGAGAAGAAAATTAGAGACAAATTCTGTGTGGGCTTAATCATTCTGATTCTACCTTATCCTTATTTAAAAGAAGCAGAATAGAATACAGGTAATCCTTGATTTATGATTACAATTAAACCCAACATTTCCTTTGCTAAGCAAGACAGTTATTAAGTGAGTTTTCCCCCATTTCATGATATTTCTTGCCACAGTTGTTAAGTGAATCACTGCAGTTGTGAAGTTAGCAACACAGTGGATAAGTGAATATGACTTCCTCGTTGACTCTGTCTGTCAGAAGGTCACAAAAGTTGTTTACCTGAGTCCAGGACACTGTGACTATCATAAATATGAGACAATTGCCAAGCATTCAAATTTTGATCCCATGACCATGGGGATATTGCAGTGGTCGTAAGTGTGACAAATGGTCATAACTTTGCATGATCACTAAACAAAAGCTTCTAAGTTGAGTTGTATCGGGAACACAAAATAGAAATGAGTGAACAGAATGAAATATTCACAATCAGAGGCCAGAAATCTCTCATTTCAAATGATGGAACAGTTGAATCTTTCAGCAAGACGGTGACCTGAAACGTACTTCCAAATGAATCAAGAAACCAGGAGAGAATGAGAAGGACTTGGAAATGGTCTTCAAACTCCCCAGATTTGAAATTGAGTATCTCAGATATGCAAAGCCCTATAAGAATTTTTCTAATCTGGAAGAATGCTTCAGGGGAAGAAGAGAGGGAAGGGCAATCCAAATTAATAGAAAAAAATATTTTAAGTTGGCTACAGGAAATGTTTCAAAGCCATCATTTCTGTCCAAGGAAGAACTCTTTCCTTATTTTGAATTTGTATCGGGTCCAAAGAAATCCATAATTCCTTTGAGAAAAAATAATAATATGTATGAGGAGACAGCAAACAGGAAATATCCAAGCAGGCAGCATTGACACAAAGAACCTTGAACAAAGTCTTTAAACCTGGCTGTTATGCTTATAAAAATGAAAACAAAAATTCTGCAGGCAATGAAGAGTTCTAGGGAAGCACCCAAAGCAGTGGCAAAATTAGCTTTGCTGTTCTGTTAATTTTTTTGTTTTCTAAGCAGCACGATAATGTATGTGCATTATCCAAAAGTATTACTGAATGCAAGGAAACTTAAGCCAAGACAAATAAGGTCCCTTAGGTGTGAAATACATGGCTAATGATCAGTTCAACTCTGTACAGTTAACACATACTTTTGCAGCTATCTATCTTTTCCCCATTCAAAAACAATAGAAAACTAAACGAGTATATATTTCTCTCTGTGATTATGCTGTCTGCAGTTTGCTGTTGTGCTTCAGCTTTCCAGCTCTTTCACAAAGGTCAGAACTGGTTGAGTATCAGAGCAGATTCAGAAACCTTTGCCAGGCTTACAATGGAAAGAAACAGTTTGTCCTTTAGGAAATAGATGCAATCAAGTTGTGAAACCCACTGGTTTCTAAAGGCTGATTCTTGAAGAAAGCACCATTTGAGATCTACCTTAATGTCTTATCTGTATGCAAGGAGGACCACTACATGCTTGGATTGCAGGCAAAGATAATGGAACCGAGACCAAACCACCATGGCTGGTTTATGCCATAATCTTTCTTGTTATGGTTGGTTACACAGTCAGTCAGATGGTTAGACTGGATTTGGCATTTTACCAATCAAATCCCAAGAACCTTGGATATTCATTCTTATTCTTTATATAAAGAAATAAGAGACAAATCAGTGCAATTCTAAAAAGTACAAAGGAAGCAGGAGAAGAATAAGCAACGCATTCAAACTGATTTCTAGAACTGGCAAAATTAGTCTGCCTTCTTCTGATTATTATTATTATTATTATTATTATTATTATTTAATATTGTGATTACAGCAACTTGCTAAGATACAAAGGTCCAAAAATCTGTTGGCCTGACAGCTAAAGTATCTGTGAGGAACAACATCTAATCTCCCCTAGTGTTTCAGGGGGAAATCCCAGGAACTCTCTTTGGTGCATGCACCTGTTGAGACAAATTGCTACTTCTCAACATGACACAACAGTGCCACCTAAAGCATCTGGTAAATCAACCCCAAGCTGTCAGCCCTAAAGAAACCAGAGTTCGTGTTTTCTTTACCAGAACAGCTTCTCTCAGATGATCCTTGGCATTGTTGATGAAAACTCAGCAGCATCTTTATCATTCAATCAAAAGTGGTTAGAAAGGTATATTGAACCCAACAGCTCCATGACGTCAGAGACAGAAGATTTTGCTCCGCTGACAAAACAATTGTTCAGTCCATCAAAGGGGCTCCTACTGTTGATTCTGCATTCCACTGAGCTGGGTGATCGGAAGCAGGAAGGTCTGCTGGACAGTTTCTGCATAGGAGGAGCAGACAATTTCTCTTCATCTCCTCTACAACAAATGCTGAATAATGATAATAAGGAAAACATTACTGATCTGGGGACAGACTATTCTTGAGGACATCTTCCTCCCGTCAGGATTATGCAGTTCTGATTTCTAGAGTCAATTTCTCCAAACTAGAAGCAAGTTGAGGTGTCACAAACAATTGCATTCCAGATTACAATAGGTTAGTTTTGGAACCATGGAGTTAAAAATGAGCTATTTCTGGAGGGTTTGCATTTGCAAACCATCAACCAAACCACCCAGAATGGCATGGTCCTGGAGGACATTCAACATGGTCTGGGAGAAACCAAAATTCTTGAATTCTGTGACATATTCCATTATTGGATCCATTAATCCTGCACTTCCCTACTGGTAATAAATTTGAAAAGATTATACTTCAATAAAATGATATCATTTACAGCAAAGATGGTTGATCTAGTTCTTGCTTGTAGAAGTTGATCAGGTTGAGCCGAAGGGAGGGATCAAATGCTTCATCAGACCTGAGTCCCTTCATGCCCATTGACTCTTATTTACTGCCAATTTGCTTTAACTGTTAGAAGTTCAGCTTTTTATAGAGAGCATAAGCTTGCAATAAACCTTTATATTCATTTGAGCTACCTGGACTTCTGGTTTTCCTTTGCTTGGCATTACTACTTAGAATGTTACAAAGATATTAGATGATTCCATATCTTACAGTTGGATTTGCTTTGAATCTGAATGTGTTTCATTGCTAGAAGTCAGTGGCTTTCATTCATGATAAAGGCAACAGAAATTAAATAAGAGTCTACTCAGTTTTCTTAGCTATTCAGTAACTTCATTTGCACTGCATACTTAACAATGATTAACCCATTTTGGGGCGAATTGGGCAATGATTGAGTTCATATAGTAAAGTAGATGGAGGTGAAATTGATTAATTATTATGTGTCGCACAAACCCAACCATCCATTAGACAATCATGGCTTACTTGAACACAAATTAGTCTGGCTCCAACACATACAAGTAACTGTTGTCTCTCACTTGCAGATCCTGCCTGTATGGTTTATGAAGTGCAGAAGAAGTCAACTTTGCCACCTTTGCTTGTCAAATTTCATTTGTTCTTATACAATGAAAACTGGATTGCTGTTTTTTCCATATGAACACCCAAGAAAAGAATCACACATAGCCACTCAACTCATTTTTGGAGCCCCCTAGTATTGCAAAAAATCAATGAAATTATTTGCAACTACGTTGAATTTAGAAACACACGTGCCCTTAAGTATATTTAATGATTTTTTAAAAAAAGATATCATCCTGAAAAGCATACTTCTGTGTTGGAAGCACCAAAGTGCCTCTATGGTGAAAGGATTTGCCGGTGACATTATAAGTGCATGAGGGCTGCCCAGTTGGGGGCACCATTTGAGGTACCCACAGAAGTGGTACCAATTTATCTACTTGCAGTCACCTGTTTTCGAACTGCTGGGACAGCAGAGCTGAAGCATGTGACGGGAGCTCACCCACCCCGTGGTAACAGCAAGTCTGCCGATCATCAGCCCAGCCTCCTAACTCATGAGCCATTGTGCTCCTTCACTATGAAGTCCTATCTCTATCCATATAGGTCACTGCTGTCCTAACCACTGCACCCTACAGCTTTCCAAAAAATTGTACTTGTGGCCTCTTATGAAAGAACTGCCCATTTCTACCCTGAATAGTCCGTGATGGAATCTTTGGAGGCCCTCAAACTATGAAGACACAGTACAAGCCTTTTCATTTTTAGATAACAGTACAGTGTTATATGCAAGATAAAGAGTGAGAACATTAATCTTTCCAGCATGCCGCAAATAAAAGGCTTCTTTTTCTCAAGTTCCCTGGGTTTTCTTTGCAGAGTGTTGCAGAGATTAATTCATTCACCGTTCTATCTTGCTTATAACTTTGTCTCGTTATCTAAAAATGAAATGGCTTGTACAACATCTTTGTTGCTTGAGGGCTTTGCTTCAGATACAAGTTTGCTAGGTCCAGGTATGTGGCATCATGCAGCATGCAGCATGCAGCAATATTATTTCAAGGCATGAATGTTTCATGTGGGAAGGAAAGAAGGAAGAAAGGGAGGGAGGGAGGGAGGCAGGGAGGAAGGAAGGAAGGAATTTCTTGGTATTTTCTTAGATTGCTCAAGTATTTCTTTCAAATTTCTTTTTTGTAGTATTTTTGAGCTGAGTTTCTAGTTGGAGGCAATAAAAGTATTATTGTTAATGTTGTTTTTTGCTCTCATTCTTCCACATTCTGAGGCCCCCATTTTTCAGATAGGAAAAAGCCCCAGTAGAGGACTATCGCGCAACACTTGAGATTTAATAAAAGCTCAATAACTACAGGAGTCTGTAGTTCACAGAAGGAATTGAACTCCTCTTTGCCAACTCATGACAAGGTAAATGGAAGGCCACCATTCTCCACCCATGAACATTTCTTAAAAGCTCTTTTCCTCTTGGAAGAACATTTGAAAGCAATTCTTGTTCATTGGCTTGAATAAGAACTGGTAGGAAAACACAAAGAACTGGTAGGAAAACACAAACACAAAGAGAGGAGCAGTATTGCTTATTTGTTTCTTTCCTTTTTCTATACAGTTTTTCAGACTTTAAACAAACCATCCATCTGTTCTGTTTTCCAAACGTAGGCCACATAGGTGCTTCGTTGTTGTTGTTTTTTGTTTCTGTGTGTTTTCATGTGGGAAGGAAGGAAGGAAGGGAGGGAAGGAGGGAGGGAGGGAGTGTTTGTGACTACTTGGGCTAGTCCATGCCATTTTCTTGCAAGGTTTCTTGGAAGTGGCTTTCTCTTGATTTCTTCTTCCTAAGGCTGAGAGAGGGTGACTGGTCTAAGATCATCCAGATGGTTTTGTTCCAATTTCTAGCCTGGAGCCTTAACAACTACCCTAAACTGGCTCCCAGTTGCTTTATAGAAGCTCCAAAAATGGACATGAAGGCAGTGATTCCCTCCTGCTGTTTTTTCTTCTCCAGCTTCTGATATTCAAAGCTCTGTACCATGGATTTCCTTTAGCTATCATGGCTAATCCACTTTGGCTTCTATGATTTTGTCTTCTTTAGCATAATCTCTTAAAGCTATTAAATCCCCTATCTTGGAGCATTTCTTTTATCTCTTCCAAATCTGTCACCAAATTCACTAAATGACTTGGATGAAAGAAGAGGATTTTTCTCTTCGTTATAAATTATCTTCCCTTTTTCCTATTCTGTGAATCACTTTTAATTTTTATTATACTGACACATATTTGCAAATAATTATTAGCAGATCATCAATTGGGGGAGATGTATTTCTTTTATTCTTTAAAAATGTAATAACAATTGATAGTGTTACTTTTGTTTTTTAAGCATGTGCTAAGATTACACTTGCGAAATTGTCTTAAAGCTTTGACAATTAAATTAAAGTTGGGCTCCAAGTCAGGAATTTATTGAAACTGAAAAGCCTGTTATTAGAAGTATAATTATCCCAGAACAATCTAGGAAAAATAAAATCTTCCTCCTGGACTTTATTAGTCGAAGTTGTTGTTTGGGGATGAAGCTTGAAAAACACATTCTATATATATCTGCATCTGTATCTCTGTATAACAGAAATGCTAATCTTGAGTTTCAAAAGACGAAACACACACACACACACATGCACACAATAGGTTACCTGTTTTTCAAATCTCAAAGCTATCTAGAGCACCACTGCATGTTTAATTCTGAATTTTCTGCATTTTATGATAGAGTTTCATTTCAAACATAAGAACAAAATAGGTATAGAAATAAAATTGAATGATCACATAGGTTCAGTTATGGCAGTAGCTTGAAAATGTGCATATAAAAACAACAACAACACAAAAATGCAGAGTTAGAAAGTTACATGTAATCTACCTTGACATGAAATGTAAAAAAAATAAAATAAAAATGGAATACCTGGGCAAAAGATACATTTCATAAATGGGGTGATTTAATACAGGCAATTACTGTGGCATACATTTAGTTATTCTTCAGTGGATATATGTTTTATTGGTATGTCGCTTGAGAGTGTGGTATTCATTGTGTGTCTAGAACTTGTAATATGTCTGGTAAATTCTAAGCAAGTAATTCCCCATGTAGAATCCTCAACTTAAAACATTTTTTAAATTGTTTTCAAGATTCTCCTCATTTCACCTCCAGCGTCAACTGCGTTGAGATTTTTTCCCCTTACATGAAAGTACCTACCATTGACTGAAAGCATGAAGAAAGCCAGCGAACGTGGCAGAAACAGGAAAGCTATTAAGAGTAGTAACAGACTCAACTTTTGAGCTTGAATTTTCTGCTACATCAAAGGTTAAAAGGCAGAATTAACTGTTTACACCGAACTGCCTTTACAGCCATTTGCAGTTGGAGTAATTCGGTGAGACATGCACACAATACTTAAGAACAATCATCTCAGATTGAGGGCTTGCAAAGGAAAGAGGCTACTCTGAGCATCTACTGTGCATTAGGTTGGGAAAAGGACACTTTGAAAATGTTTCCCAGGGGAGATTTCTTTTTCTTTAAAAAAAAATATTTTATTGCTAGTCATAATGGCTATTAGGTTACCACCTGGATCAAAAATGTCTTGCCTCTGAATTATCAGTTGCTGAGAAACAACGTTGAGAGACAGCTACTATGGGAACCGGATTGCTAAGCTAGAATGTCCCAATGGTGCTTTTTCAAAAGGCAATTAGACTGGGGTTTTTTTTGCCCTTGAGGAAGAAGAATCTTCTGGATTATTCTGGATAGAGAGGACCATTGGTTTGAAAGAGGGGTAAAAGAGGCCATTTATGTTAACATTGAGCAGCTCTCTCTCAACAGAAGGGGAAGAATAAGACACTACCTATCTCCTGTCTACAATGCAGCCCTTGCAGCAGTTCCAAGGAGATTTTACCCGCATTTGATTCAGGTGACCCTGAAATCAAAGCTAAATGCCCAAGTGGCCTCAAGAGTTCTCAGGGAGGAAGAAATAATAAATAAAACTTTATCCTGCACCGAAATGGACAGGTTAACTCTAGAGATTAAAAATAAAACTGAAACGGAGTATTATGAAATTTGGAAAAAAATTGTACAATTGGTTAGAGATAAGGAGGATCGCTGAGGCGATTATCGATTAACTAGTTGATACCATAAGGACTTCTTATTAGAACCTAAATTAGGGCACAACTGAAAGATATGTAAATATAATTGCTGACGATTGAAAGATGGTTTAGCAAAAATTTTACAGATGTTGCACGCACAGTTTGTTATACTTTGTCCTGTTAAAGAATATATTTTAGGTTTCTGTTTTTCTTTCTGTAACATAAGGTAATACTAACAGCACTGTTGAAGTCAGGGAAGTTGAAGTATGTCCATTTTTGTTTTTAAATTGTACATTCAATAAAATTTAATTAAAAAAAGAGTTCTCAGGGAGAGTGCTAACAACCAGATAACTGCAAAGAAATACAATCTTCCACTCCCTCCCTCCCCCTCCCCTTTCAGAACTAATCTTTCTATCGCACCCACCATTCCCCTAGAACCGAAGAAGCTTCTTGAATGAAGCTTCCTCAAAGGAAAAAAAAAACACACACAGTCAAGTTGCCTTTTGAAAAAGCNTGTTACCCATAACAAGCTATTCTGACATCAAAGTGACATCATCACAACTTCATTGCATCAAGGGTTGCATCATTTCCATCACTGCAGAATCATGTACATGTCACCATTTGCCTTCACCCCATCTGGGGAAGCTCATCTTACTATTTTATAAACATCTCAATCAAAAGATGAGCTGTTAACAACTCTATTCCTGCTCCATACAATAAGTCTCCAGATCATAGTCTCTGGAAGTCAAACTAGAAAAGGATGAAGAAATAGTTACGTATTCCATAGACTTCCTGCCAAGTCTTTTTATTTTTTATTTTGCAAGCTTCAAGAAACATCTTATTCTTCTGCTGATAGAAATGTATAGTTTAACTCGATAAACTTTTCATTTGATGAAGATTATCTTGCCCACTAACCTATCTTTCATATGCTTTGCTTTGAATTGTAGCCATTATTAACATTCACCCAACACTCCATATTTTCTTTGTTCTTTTCTCTTTTTAATGCCAAGTGTTTGCATTCTCTCGCCAACGTGCTGGCAAAAACATATAAATGTCTAAGCCATAGGCCTTCGCTGCCCTGGGGTATAATTAAAGGAGCTTAACATATTAAGCACACATTTGAGTCATGGACGCCGGCACAATAATGGAGAACTCCTATGCCAATTTCGGCAGAAACATTTCAAAGGAGCAAAGGCATTCAAAACCTCCAGAAAAGATGGAATTGACAAGCCAGCTCAATCTCAACTTTACAAATGCTTCTGGGCCCACTCCAGTTAGTACAGACAATAGCTTTTTAGAGCTTGATTGTGCTGGCTGTCAAAAAAAAAAAAAGAGCAACTATGACCTCTTAAACTCAATGTGGATGGCTGTACTTCTGTTTTAAAACTGCAATAGGACAGTCTATTGTTTTTAGTTCCAAGACAGGACACAACACTGAGAATAAAGCATCCAGGCATTTTTCCAAGTAAACATTTATGAGCAGCTCATCTTGACAGCTTTATAGAAATTGCTGAAAGTCACATTGTTGGCTACCTTCAAATAAGGCAAGATCCCTCAGAATCCTATGGGCGCGAATACAGAGCGAAAGAGAGAAATTTGCAAAGCAAGGTGAGAAATTGTAAACAGGGCCTTACAAAACATTATCCAATTCCTAGTTGATTCCGGATCTCCTTACTTTCCGCCGCGCCCTCAAGACATGGCTTTTCCAGCAAGCGGGCCTGACCTAGGGAGGATTTTAGGTAGGGATTTTAGGTGGGGACGTTTTTAAAAAGTAATTTTAATGGGAACACAGCAATCAATATTTGGCTTTTAATTAGGTTTTAGTGGGGTTATTTTGTGTATTTTTGTATGATTTNAAAAGAGTTCTCAGGGAGAGTGCTAACAACCAGATAACTGCAAAGAAATACAATCTTCCACTCCCTCCCTCCCCCTCCCCTTTCAGAACTAATCTTTCTATCGCACCCACCATTCCCCTAGAACCGAAGAAGCTTCTTGAATGAAGCTTCCTCAAAGGAAAAAAAAAACACACACAGTCAAGTTGCCTTTTGAAAAAGCACTTGTGGGTCAACTATGACCTGGATGAATGAGGAGTTCCACAGACTCTAAGGCGGAACGGTCTGTGGCTTGATTGGGGAGAGTTCTTAAGGACTGCAATAACTTTACTACCGTTTGATGCAAGTGAAAATAGCTCTGTTGTCCTAATAATATTTTATTTTTTCTAATTTCTTCTATTGAATGGGAGAAAATCTCCTTTAAAAATAAGGGGGGGGGAAAGCATTGAAATGTGTAGGAGTTAAGTTGGCTTCCTTACTGAATAAGTGCATGAGGTTGAGTGTGTGTCTTTTTTCACTCTTTTTCATTTTGCACACACCCCTTCAAAAGCCTTATTAGGTTCTGGCATGCATTTCAACAAAATTCCAAAGAAAGAAATCAGAAGGAAATCTATCTCACTGGGCAGTCAGAGTGAACTATGGAAAAATATATACCACCAACTATTGTCTTCTCCATTACAGTATGTCATTTGATCAAGTACACCGAAAAGCATTGTAAAGAATTTCAAAAGAAAATACTCAAGCACTCTGAACAAAACGTATAAAAACAGAAATTTCTTTTACTAGGGGGAAAGAAAAACCTTTTTAGAAAACTGTTTAGAAAACTCATACAGACTTCACTGTGGCATTATAAAATGATAGCAAAATAAACATGGGTTTCTTTTAAGCAGTAGGAAAAATTACTTCAAATGGTTACTTCATGGAAATGGTTAGATGGACAGATGTTTTTTATTCGAGCTAGTAAAGTTAATGGACTCAAATCTAATAGTGGTTTGGGCTTCCTTGTCTATCCACTGAATCATTTCTTTTATAAGGGAAAAAAATCACGTTGGCACACACACACAAACCCAAAATTACAGTGATCTTGACTGCTATCGGAAGAAAGTAAGTCTCAAATACAATGTGCTGTGTCAGTGTTACCCATAACAAGCTA
>NW_015388690.1:83702-138259 GCF_001527695.2 Protobothrops mucrosquamatus
TAATTTTAATGGGAACACAGCAATCAATATTTGGCTTTTAATTAGGTTTTAGTGGGGTTATTTTGTGTATTTTTGTATGATTTTTTCTTTTTTGTATTCTGTATATTGTATTTGTGTTTTTAATATGCTGTGAACCGCCCTGAGTCCTACGGGAGAAGGGCGGTATACAAATTAAATTAACCTAACCTAACCTAACCTAGTTAGCCTGGCGTGTGGTGAGGACTGTGGGGAGATTTCATTTCTCATTTGAAGTGTCACAGTCTGTTATTGTTATTATGTTATATAATTATATATCCTGTACTTTATTCTAATAATTCTTTGAAGTAACAGGCTATTAAAAAAAATAGCCTGATGGCCCAGATCATGTCATTACCTTCACAACAATGTGGGGGGATTTGAAGCTGGTTCAGTCCACATTTATTATAATGCAAAAAAAGATCTATAAAATACGGCATACCGCAGACTGTACTTGTGTAGTTTAATTAATATCCCTTTTCTACCAAAAGCTCAAGGATGCATTTGAAACCATCACTTTTTATCTTCCAGGAGGTAGATTAAACTGAAAGCTTAGGATCATAGAATGCATTTTCAGACTAATTAGTGATCACTGTGAAGCAGTTTTTACTGATAGGGAAACTGATGGGTCAGTTCATATTGGATATGCCACGTGGTTTAACACGTCCTTATCTCTAAATTTGAAGTGACATTTGCGTTTACCTCTATTTAAAAAAAAGCCAACTCTACATTTGCATCAAAATATGTAGATCATTGTATCTAGCAACTTTCTAATTGTGTTAGTATGCCTTCCACTCCAGTTAGCAAGTGTCCAACAACAGAGCCTGTGCTACTAACCATAACTTTGTGCAACAAATTCCAGTATGCAAAACTTCATTACCAGTTGTTTTTTGTCCCCAAAAATTGTCCCAAGACACTTCTTCTATATTTTCAGTGCTTATTTTGCTTTAACTTCTCTTAGTTCAAACAGCTAATTGAATAAAATCCAACAATGGACTTTTTGCTCTCAGATACATTTTTCACATAACCACTGAGAGCTAATTATATTTCAAAAGAAATATAGGAGATGTTAACGTGTAACCATAGATCCTAAGTGCTGCACATGAACTAAGAAAAAAGAAATTCTCCAGATAGGTAAATATTAACCTAATGCTAATGGTATCACAAAGATGTGCTGGAACAAATATTGATAAACAGCTTTAGCAACACTACTCTTACAATAGCTGAACTGTAATGCAAAACAACCTAATTGTTCACCAAACAATTCATCTTTCAGAGGGACTAAAATAATTGTTTGGAAAGAAAGCTTGCTCAAATACAAATCTGGAAATGCAAAAAAGCAAGGAGGAATAAAATGCTTTGTGAAGAAATGTGGAAATCTCTTTCTGTCATACATACCTACAAGAGACATTTCTGGAACAGTCGCATGATATGGGCCATCTACAAATTCTGGTGGGTTGTCATTGATATCTTGGACCTTAATAATGAATTCTGAAGGAGGCTCCAGTGGTTTGTTTGTATCCCTATCGACTGCTTGAGCGGTCAACGTGTACTCTGCTTTTTCTTCCCGGTCAAGTCTTTTCATAGCGTGGATGTCTCCTGTCTTGTCATTGATCACGAAGATAGTCCCAGCACCATCACCTGACAAGATGTACTTGATCTTGCTGCTTCCTGGATCCATGTCCGTATGTAGCTGAAATTATAAATAAGCAATTTGTGTATTGCACTCCTTCAGCTACCCATCTTTCTCCCCTCCCCACTGCATATAAAATAAGATAAGATAGATAAGATAACCTTGATTGTCATTTTTTTACTGTGGGCACAATGGCAGACATCAAAAATGAAATTTAGTTGCCCGCTCTCAAAGTGAAACACATGCATGACACAAATCTAAACATACTATATACAACACATGTATGGACCCATACCCCTACGTATACAGAACAAATAAATATTAAACACTGTCCATCTTGAATATATAACGGAAGGAGGAAGCTTGAGAGTTCACAAGGTTAATGCTGTATGGAATGAAACTATGGCTGAATCTGGATGTTCTGCTTCAGATACCACGAAGCCCCCTCCTTCCTCCCAGAAAGTAACAAGAAAAACAGGTCGTGGAGAGGATGTGTAGCATCCCAGACAATCTTACGGACCCTGCTCAAGCAACGCTTCTGTGCTATGTCCTGGATGGAAGGGAGGGAACTACCAATAATCTTTTCGGCCATCCTCACCACTCTCTGCACTGCCTTCCTGTCTGAAGCAGTGATGCTTCCAAACCAGACTGTGATGCTGGTTTGGTATTTTCATCTCGGATCTCTTGAACAGTCTTAAAATACACAATTGACAAAATTTGCATGCATGCTGAAAGTAATCGCACATATGTTTCTACAAAAGTTTAAATCACTCTGTTTAGTCCAACCAACTGTTCTATAAATGTCTTCTGTTAGTCCTTGGAAATAAGCAAAATTTCTAAGCACCTCTAATGGATCTATAAAACTATAAGAAAGTAGTATTCACTAATAACTTTGTTACTCAGACATTTACGAGGGAAAGTTTTGAGTTTCAGGGTTTTTTTTGGGGGGGGGGGCAGGATTATATCTGAAGACATTCAGATTTGATCTTATTCGCTTTGCTTAATTTGCAGTCCTGGCAAAGGGTTATTTAATCTAATGATGGTCTTTAGAATAACAAGGAAAGACAGAAGTATTATTTCTGACGAACCGCCAAACTGAAAATCAGCTACGATAGGATTCTTTGTGAGTATGCTGCTTGAATAATAAGTTACTCTCTGTTCTCTGGATATTATATATTTTCATTGGAATCATGATTAATCACTTTTCAAGTACTTTCCGCAGCTTGAGGATTTACTCATCTCTGCAAATCGGTCTTTTGATTTCTAGCAGCACACTGTAGATTTCACAGCAGCTTATATATTATTACATATGAGGACCATTATGTCATGTTTTCCCACCACTGACTCTCCTCTCGTTCTCACAAGGATACAGACACAAACAGAAATACTAAATAAAGCTACCTCTTTGCATCACCAATAAATGAAATCTGCTTCTATTTAATGATTCCAAAATACTGACAGCATTATAAATATATGGAGATATTAAAAGTCTAGCTAGTCAGTCTGGTTGAAATAGCTTTTCTTTCTTCACTGGAAAAGCTATGTAGGCTATACAGATACAGGAGCTTCACACTGTTGACCCCTGGTTTTAGGTGTTGCTAAATTCTTCAATGTATTTCATGATAATTCTAGAGAAGCTTATTAAATTTAAGCATATTTATCTTGTTTACTCACAAACAGCCACCTGAAATGTGAGATATTAGATAACAGCAGAAAGAAAACCCAGCTTTTAAAAAAATAAAAAAATAAAAAAAATTTCATTTTTGCTGCTGGAGATCTAAACACAAGCTAATCTATTAATTCATTTCTTCCTTAATGTTAGTAATTCACTAAGACAGTAATTATTTTCTCCTGTTAAAATCAATAATACATGTGGCAAAGAAATTAAATGCATTATCAACCCAGCTATTTGAAACTCCCATGTGATTTTTTTTTTTAAAAAAAATAGTAAATTAATTATAATAAAAATTATAAAACCCTCTTTAAGAATGATTCAAAATCTATGTCACTTTTCCCATTTTTTAAAGTCATTAAATGCGCTAACTTTATCTCCTAGGGTGTAATTTCTTAAGTATCATAAAATATGTATGAGGATGTAAAGTCATTGTTAGGATTCAAAATTCTTTTCTCATGTCAAAAGTTAAAGATAATTAGGTTCATAATTATGTGGGCCCACAATGAACAATAGTCAAAGAACATAGGATGAGTTTCCACTACTGCTATGGTGGAGATATACACTTTTAAAAAATGTACATTTTAATAATAATAATAATAATAATAATAATAATAATAATAATAATAATAATAATAATAATAATAATAATAATAATAATAATAATAATGATAAAGTTGGAAGGGATCTTGGAGGTCATCTAGTCCAACCCCCTGCTCAGGCAGGAAACCCTATACCATTTCAGACAAATGGCTGTCCAGTCTCTTCTTAAAAACTTCCAGTGTTGGTGCATTCACCGCTTCTGGAGGCAGGTTGTTCCACTGGTTAATTGTTCTCACTGTCAGGAAGTTTCTCCTTAGTTCTAGGTTGCTTCTCTCCTTGATCAGTTTCCATCCATTGCTTCTTGTCCTGCCTTCAGGCACTTTGGAGAATAGCTTGACTCCTTCTTCTTTGTGGCAGCCCCTGAGATATTGGAACACTGCTATCATGTCCCCCCTCATCCTTCTCTTCGTTAAACTAGACATATCCAATTCCAGCAGCCTTTCCTTATATGTTTTAGCCTCCAGTCCCCTGATCATCTTTGTTGCTCTTTGTATCTATAGCATTATCTTTGTATCTATAGCATTATCTTCGGGTCCTAGTCCATGTCTCCAACAAAAGTACTTAAGATTATTATATGGGGTGGGTTATGAATTAAATGCTCATCATGTTAATACAAATAAGTACTGGAGTTTGTAAACCTACAATCTGAATGTGTGCCTGGTTTCCTGCACTGAACAGAGGATTGAATTGGAGTTACACAGCTCCCTCTTGCTCGGTGTTGCTAGGACTGACCTAATTATACCCTAGGAGAAATTCGCATGAGCAACCTTTCAGAAGGATCCTTTATGTTACATGAATGCAGCTGGAGAACAAGCTGTCCATTTGTAACCATATTTCTGTCTCCTAATCCATTTCTGAAAATGTGATTCCTGTGGTTCTCTCATTTCTTTCAAAAAGGCCAAATGACTAACTGCAGTGGGCCTCATGAGTCAACCATTTCACTTTTACTGTGAAAATCTTTGCACACTGTTGGACAATAGGATGAAGCCTCCTCAATTAAAAAAAGAAATTTACACTCCCCCTAAACTGAATTTATTTCCCTCTTCTGTGTTAATGCTGAAATAATGAGAGTAAAACTGCAACAAATACTGTTACGTTCGAGAAGGTCTTCAAATTGCACGATGTGGTTTACAATTTCTATATGTTTATGTAATATGTAAGCATGTCAGGCCAACATGGGATTAATTATAATCTGCATTTTTTCCCTTTTTTGCTTTGGCTTGGTTAATTTTATTTTGTGGAGTGTTGAGGGGGGGGGGGTAGTTTGATCTGCTTAGTCTTTTTTTTTTAGTCAGTTTTGCACTCCGTAGTTCTGCAATCCCATTTTGCAAAATAAAAATAAAACAAATAGGAATGTTCAGGTTTTGAGTTATAGCCATCAGTATCCTGCTTCATTACTGACCAAATCAAATAGGCCAAATGAAAGAGTATAAATCCAGAAATCCTAGCTTAACTTGGCTGCCAAGCACAGAAGCATAGTTATGAATTCAGATATCAGTGGTAGGATTCAGTACCTAGGACAGCGATTTTGCAATTGAGGTAAAGGAAGAAGTGATGGGTAACAATTGTTGAGCATCACCAATGAATGAAATTTCTCAGGGCAGATATGTTTGTTATGTCAACAACCTACAGTCCCCTAGGTCTAAGGCTGAGAAGCACAAGGCTAAATATGTGTTAAAACACTAACAAAAGAAAAAAAAAGATGCCTTAAATAAACTACCATGTGTATAAGGAGGTCCCATATTTTATGATGAGAGAGCAATCAACTGCATAAAGCATTCTAGCATACAATAAAGATTAGCATCAAGCCATGCCATGTCAAACTGCCAAGTTTGAGCTCTAAAGCTTTTAAAGACTATCAGAGTTTAAAGTTTGGTCCAGAGAAGTTGCGTATTTTGTTTTAACAATGGTTTGAATGGCACATGCTCAAAGCTCTAAACAGTACAATCACATCATCCAGACAATTTCTGACAAAATTACAAGACTTAATTGTGGCTCCTGATGAGATCATGGTCTCCTTAGATGTAATATCCCTATTTACATCCACCACCACCACCAGACTAGCATATGAAATAAAAAATTAGAATGCAAGACAGATGAGAACCTAACCAGAATGCAAATCATGAAGCTGAAGTGGGTTAGAGAGCATTCCAGAAATTGCTGAGTCTCGAGATAATGCTCTACCCCACTGTCCTTGACCGTTTAAGCCATATCCTGTTTTCTGCTTTGCTTAGTAGCCAATTCCCTATTTTTATCTCTCTGTGTCAATGTTCAACCGTCTGGTATTTTTCCATACTATCAGGAATGCTGAGAACACAATGTTTACAATATTACCATATATGGGGTCCAGAGGGGTCAGGAAATGCATACGTTGTATGAACTATATATGTGCTCTCTGAACACTCCTCGGAGTTCAGACCCCTTGCTTTCTGAACCTGCGCAAATAAACCTTTCCTTCTTCAAAGAGCTTGCTCAAGTCCTTTCTTTCCACAACAAAGCTACTTCAATGCTTCCAACATACCTTCTTCACATTCAAAAGAGAAAGGAATAAGTTCTATACAAAAACAATGTTAAAGATCAGTTATGATCAATACTTCAAAGGTCTACTAGCTCATATTCGATTTATGATATAATCTTAACAGCATAAACTATACAGCCAAGCATCTTATTAGATAAACAAATCAAAAACCCAAAAGCAGCAATAATCCATTTTTACCAGTTTTTCAAGTGGTAATAAGCCAGGATAAAGACAGTGATGGCTGCCAGTTTCTTGAAGTTTTATGACAATGCTTCTCTATTCATTGGTGCTTAATATGATAACCTTATAAACATTCACAAAATGGCTCCATGGCACACATAGACCAGAAAGATTATAAAATAAATAAAAGAAAATTATGATTGACACACAAAGGAGGGCACAGATCCATATAGGATATTTAGGAATTTAAAAAATACAGATATAGATCCAAAGATTATGGATGAGAGTTGGCTGTAAGACTTAAATGGGTGCAAATCTCTTTCTACCTGTTCACATCCTTGCATTCCAGTTACTTCTCACTCTGCCCTAGGAGGCCTTACCTGGATTTCCTAAAACTGATTCACTTCACTTTGAGCTTGGCTGCTCATCTTGGCCCCAGACACAGAAAAGCACTCCCACAGAATAGAAGAACATTCTTACCACTTCTTACACTCTATATACTTTGAGTCTTCTACCTAGTGTGGATTCCCAGGGAATTGAAAGGGAAATTGGAAAGAGTAATTTCCTTTTTATTTCATCTCTCACCTTTTATGAACTCTCAAGAGAGAAATCAGTTTTCAAAGTGCCAAGCAGAGACCTCAAATATTTGGTGAAATTTTCATTGGCACTTCTAAGCTACTCAAGTATAATATTCCAAGAAACCAATACTTATGCAATCCTTTTTTTCACATCTTATGAAAAGAAAAATGAGCACGGGGGAAGGAAGCTCATACTTAGATTACCTCATTGTTATTAACTCACGCTAGATATTCTAGTAGAGTATTAAAACATTAAGGGGGAAAAAAAGAACAGAACATTGTAGGATTCAAAAACACGCCATGAAGGGCATCGCTCAAGGCATTGTAAGTCTCTTACAAGACTGGCAGGGCACATCAGGTTTTGAGCTAAAAACATGCAACCACGAGCTATTTAACATCCAGATGCCCCATTTACCGATTACAACTTATGACAGCTGGTTTTATAAACAACCAAGACAACGTTCTCAAAACATGCCCATCAAGAAATGGCAAGTTATGCTTGACTGAGATAACTTTTATCTTTAAGCATGCCCTGAGAAATTTTCATTTGCTGAAAGCCTTTTTTTTTGCCCCCAGTGAAAACACAAGGCATAGCTGACCAAATTTGACAACTGCAGAATGGTTCTTAAGCCAGGTTGGAGAGCCAGATGATGGACTGAGGGTAAATTAGGAGGGGGGGAAAAGTGCCACAGAGGCTACCCCTTCCTATTTATATCCATACGAGGATGACATTCTAAACTAGCAGTTACATAAAATCAAGGACAGGAAAAGAGAAGGTCCTAAAATGTGGGCCAATGTCCAAAGTGAGCCATTTGTGGACCTCAGAGGCTGCAGTATTGCGTCTTCTTTCATGCTGTTAGAGAACAACAGAACGGACAGAAAGAAATTATGGAACTTTTAGAGGGAGGAATCTGGCAAACCGATTTTTGCCATGTGCTAAAGAGACAAAAGGATCTTATCACAGCCATGGCAACTGTGCTTTCTCGCTAAACAAAAGCTCCTACGCTGCAGATATTTTAGTTGTTTTAATTTTATTTTATGTTTTCCTCTACAGAATAAACATTCATTACACCTAGGGCAAACAGACAACCAACAGACCATTGTGAACACCCCTGGATGAAGAGACTGCATCTAGCCCAAACTGAGCCATTGATTTGAAATGCTTCATGGAGATTAATAACCGTAATTATTAACCATGATCAGGTTTCTCTTTATTTGCTTCCTAGATTTATGCTTATCCTGATTTGCTTCCAAAAACTTTTCTTCTTCCTTTCTTGTTCCTCTCTTGTAACCATAACAACTTTATGAACGAGGCTGGGCATAGACAGAATGGCTGGTCCACAAAACCTAATGAACTTCATAAATGGATGTTGGATTTGAATCCAAACTCCCAAGTCCTAATCCAGTACATTAATTGTTATACCATAGTGTTCCCTTATTAATTATAATTGCTAAATTGGAAGCCAATATTAATCACAGTACGTCATGTTTATTCCTATGGGAGTGTGCATATTATTTATTCTTGTTAGACATTTTTCAGAAGGCCAAGTAGGACCTGCTCTTCAGTTGTGGAAGCTAGGAGTAAGGTTGTCTATGATTGGTGACGATGTTGATTGCACTGGATCTTGTTTTGTTTTCTTTTAATGGCAACTTTGGTTTATGTTCTACCTTTATTATTTTTACAATAACTGAAAGTGGTGAACATAACCAACACACCTTGTTCCTCCTATTGTCTCCTCAGCAACAACTCTCTTAGCTGAGTTGGGCTGAGAAGAAAGTGACTGCCCCAAAGCCACCCAGCTGGCTTTCATGGCTGAAGGCGGGACTTGAACTCATGGTCTCTTGTTTCCTGGCCTGGTGCCTTAACCACTAGACCAAACCGGGTTTTGCTTGTTTGCTGCCCAGAGTGTCTTAATATGATAGGCATCGTGTAAATAGGACAAATAAAATAAATCAAAATACTAGAATTTCTGCCCAAGTTAAAGATAATGAACTTTTTTAAGTATCAGCCTTAAAAATGTGAATGTAAGTTGACAAGGGATGGTATAACAGAATCCTGAAAATATGATAAAGGTGTGCAACATGAAGAGGCGGATATTGAAATTAGTATGGAGAAGTTATTTATGCTTGCCTGTCATTTGACTTCACTGTTGGTGTAGGATTATGTTTTTACTTTTACTTACGTGACTTGCCCAAAGTTGTGTGAATTCAGACAGCCAATCAATCAATCAATCAATCAACCAACTGATCTTGCAAAATAGAATAGCCGCGCCATTCTCTAATCTGCTCTTTCCCGCTATAGAACAATAGATCCAAAATATATGCTGCAGGGAACTAAAGAGGAGGCTGTTTTGCTCTAAGCTACTATGGCTTCACGAAACTGACATTATCCAAGACTCCTTCCAAATTGCTTCTCCTCACATGCTTGGTCCCTTGATTTAAAGTAGTTTGATTAATATATGCACATGTGTACTTGCGCATACATGTCCACAAAAACAAGCTATTCGAAAGATAACTGCCTCCTTGAAAGATCTCTCTCTCTCTCTCTCTCTCTCTCTCTCTCTCTCTCTCTCTCTTTCTCTCTCTCTCTCCCCCTTTCTCCAGTAAAAGTATTGACCATTTTTTAAACTAGTGACCAATTAAGCGGTCAATAGAGATGATTCTACAAAGCACATCAGACAAGAATTTAACAAACATACAGTGGTCTCAAATTACCAAAGTCACACTTGTACCCTTGATAATCTCAACAGGAAAAACAAACAAACAATATTCATCAAAACCAGATAAGGCGAGCCCTAAAATAATCCTCTGAGACCAGCAGAAATCAAACTGGAAAGAATATGAACGATTCTAGCTACAAGTTGCCTAGCAAATTGGTCACAGTTGGCTACTAAGAATCCTTTATCCTCTGGGATATTAGATTGAAATGTGCCTTCACGATTTGAGAGAAAAAAAAATACTCTTCTGCATGACAGTAAATAGATATAACAGCAATGGAAAGAAGACTCTTCTGTTCAAATAGTATCGTATAACAGAGAGAGAGGGGGGTGTCACTCTTATTTAGTTCTCTCAATAGACCTGATGAGCAGTGTGGCTACAAAAAGCTGCATCTGTAAGAGAATAGTAGCATTCTGATTAGAAAAGAATATGCTGTAAAGCCAAGAGAATAATATTTGATATAGTCACACCCAAAAGTTGCCATAACCGGCAAGGCAAATGCTACATCAATGTTGAATTCAGGTTGATCTATAGTCTCAGCTTTGAAACTGTCTAAGAATGTGCAGTTGGGAATTTATTGGAAAATAGTAGCAAAGCACAGAGAATATTGTCAATTTTCTCTGACACGTAGAAGCATGAACAAACAAAGCTTTTTATTTTTATTTTCTCTCCCGCATACTTGTTATAAAAACCACTTCATGGTCAACAGAAACCTAGTCTAATGAAACCCAGGGATTAAGACTAAAGAATCTTATATCACCACCACCCCCCCAAATCAAACAACAGCTTGACCAGAAAAGATATAGGATTAGTTATATATACACTCCTTTACTGTCCTTTATATATCAGCTAGCAGGAGGCTTTAACTCATTGATTAATCACACTCATGGAAGCTTAAATAACAAAATTACATTTTTGTTGTTCTTAGGTCACAAGGATGGCCCCAGGTGACAACACACTTTTTTCCAATATTTCCTGAGCAAATGAAGAGAGGGACTCCTTGTTCAGTTCACATTGCTTGAAAGATAAGGGTGTTTATACAAGGAGTGGAGATTGGTACAGCTAACTTTTAAGATGGTCTACCAATACTGGTGTCTCTCCAGAACACCAAAAAGAAAAGATTAGTTTTAGGAAAGTGAATTTTACGCTAATTGTTGAAGAATTGGCTCTCTGCTCTCCAGATTTTTGTATCATCTCTCACTATGATAGTCATCTTCTACTTTTAATAGATATTTCACCATGCTTTGGATAATGGCAGGTTATTACAAAGTTCTTGAGAAGATGTTGCATGTAAGAAAGTTCACATCAAAATTTCAGAATGCAGATGTTCACATCTTAAGCATATCTNAAGCATATCTAAAGCCGGGCAGCAAAATGATACATCCACAACACAAAGAAGATACAGATAGCAATAAATATATATCAAATCATGACGGTCCTGTTTAAATTTTTCTCCTGGGCTAACCTCAAATGTTCACACTATACTTTCCAAATTCTGGTTTGACAAGATATGCATCTACGACAAAGCTTTAGTGATCAGTAGATCCAAAGCTGCTAAAATCAACAACAATCCTTATTCCCAGGCAACATTTTTTCTCTCTCTAGAACAGAAATGTTGAGTCCCTCCTGTAAAATAAGAATATGATGAGCCAGTTGGTTAAATGTGGCAGAATGATTTACTGTGCCCACGCAAGACACGACTCTTTGTTCTAGTCAGTGCATTGTTCCTCTATTTCTTAAGCCATGAGACATTGTCTTGGATAGGATAATTTAATGCAGTCTAAAATTTGCAATGCATATTGGTTAACTTTATTTTACATACAAATCAAGTTCATACTCCTTAGTTCTTCACTGACTGTCCTTTCATTTCGGAGTCTGAAAAAAAACTATCCTTAAATCGTCAGTTAAAAAATAGCAAAGCTCCAGGAAATTGTGGGTCTGTTTTTCCTCCTTGCTTATCTAAGATGACACCTCTTTTTCAGTCCCCAAGACCAGAGTAACTCCTTAGGAAGTCCAATAGACCACCTGGATAACTATTATCTAATCATGCTTGGCTGTAATCAGTAAATTATATGCAAAAAAATCTCTTCCCAAAATTTTCTGATTTGATAATTTCCCCCCAAATTATTGGGGGATACATAGTTGATCAATGGATTATTTGGCACCATCTGCCATCAAAATATTCTACCGCTTCCAAGGAAATCTGTCCATACTGTTTCCATAGATTTGAGAATGGATTTCAACTAGTTTCCCAGATCAAGTAATGGCAAAAATTGACAGCTTCTTCTATGGATTGTTGTCTTCTTAACTTAATGATAATTTACTCAAAACATTAGATGCAAGTCTACTGTGCCAATGGCAAAGAGCTGAACCAGTTTATACTCATTATCTTTCCAATGAGATTATAAGAGCTCTCACTGTACTTGTATCCCACCTTCCATCCTTAATCCTTAGTCTAATTTCCATACTATTATATGATGATGATACTGTCATTCGCTGCTTCACAAGAGGGCTGAGATGAAGTGTTTATGTACTGGCACGATCTAAATGCTAGAAATCAACTATTCAAAAACCAAGCTTGTGATATTCACAAAGCAATGTTTTAATCTGCCTTACACATGGAAAATTAACAACTCTGTTGATTGAGCAGGTAAAGGCTTACAAATATATCAGCATTTATTTCCAATCTATCACCTTAAAGAGCATTCACTGGCAGTGCAAGACATCTTCGCTTTGATGAACAGACCGGGGAAATATAACAATGTTCCTTCCAAGATTGAGGGTGTATCTTTCCGATGCTGAAACTCAAACAGCTAGTTGTATCTTCCTGGCAGTGGAACTCTTACTCCATTTAATTGCAAAATACTTGAATTGGCACCGAGAGAGAATAGTGCATTTGTTATCTAAGTGTTCAGTCGAGCCTTCAGAAAAGTGGCTAAAAGTTGTAGTATAGCCATTAATTGCAATTTACATACTATAAAATGTATATTTTACTGTGTTCTTCTAATGTTAAACGGTACTCAACTCCCTACCTTCCCGGTTCCTTCTTTTAGTTTTTATTAGTGGGCATTTATTTATTTTATATTGCATTGAGATCTGCATATTTTCTCCCTATAAGTTATTTTAAGCAGCTGGCCTTCAGCTGCAATAAAATAGATCTATCTCTTAGCAGGCAGTTTAAGGGCAATTTCCAATTTTTTTCCTTAATTGCTATTCCTTCTTGTCATTTAATATGGTTGTTTCTATTCTTTTAGTACATTATCTGTGTTACTTTAAGCACAGACTTAGTGTTGATGGTGTATGCGTTATGGTATCTGATCGCTGTAAAGATATTGATTAATAAACACAAACATCTAAATTTCATATAATTTAAGCAGAATTCTCCACGTGCTTATTAAATGTAGATTTTCCCGCCCAACCTTAACTTATCTTGATGTGATTACTTATTCTCACAGTCCAGTCAGCCTCTGAGTTATAGATGTGTTAGCCCTTATCACTGAAGCACAATGCCTATTTTTCATGGGTGAGATATATTAGCAGGCGGATAACTTGATCTATGTGATGCTGAAGCACCATCTGAGATTGGATTTTAAAGATGTAGAATAAATGCTAGATGAATGCCAACAAGAGCTGCTTATCTCTTTCATTTAAGGTCTTTAAAGCATTCAATAATATGGGTATTTTCTCAAAATCCATGAGTAGAATGTCAATTTTCTTGTTTACACCACAATAAATTTGAAAAGATGCCTCCCCTCCAAATTGCCTGCAACAGACAGACTTGATACATGGGGGGGAAATGCCCCTATTTTGCATTATTTGTTATAAGTAACGATCATCTAAACAAAAGAAATAATAACTTGTTTCTGATGTAGTCTGGCACTATGCTGCCAGGTATATAAGCCTTCAATCTTATTCTATACTTATTCTATAGGGGACATATTATGGAAACTCAGAATAGAATTCTTTACCTACAAACTCTTGCACCCCTAGAAGGGACCTTCATGAAAACAGCACTTTGTCTCAGGTGATACATAAGAATAAATGAGAATGGTGCATTTCCACTTTGTAAAAAATGCCATAAAATAAATGAATAACAATACATACATGCATGCATGCATGCATGCATACATAATGCGCCTGACTGGGTTGCTCTTGTGGGGAAAATAGGAGAAGGAACATGTGTTGGATGTGTTTGCTACCTTGAGTTATTTGTAAAAAAAATAATAAAGGTGGGATGCAAATTCAATAAATAAATAAACAACACAGAGAGGCATGGGCACATACACACACACAAACATACATATACATACATACATATAAGCTGATTTTATTTCTTATCTAGTTCAATACACATACACACACAGTATATATGAGGTATACACAAACACACACACACACATATATATATATCCAAAATCAATAAATAAATGTGAGCACCAGGGAGTACAATAAAATAATTAAATTTAATGCTAAAATACCTAAAAAACTCCTAGCTTTCGTCGGCATCTGCCGACATCATCAGGGCTTACAATGCCGGTCCCTGGTGCTCACGTTTATTTATTGATTTTGGATATGGATACACCCAGGGATCACATTTTTAATATAATTATTAACACACACACACACACACACATATATACAGAGAGAGAGAGAGAGAGAGAGAGAGAGAGAGAGAGAGAGAGAGAGAGAGTATATGTGTGTGTGTTTCTAATACTTTGCATGAAATAAACTAGTATGATGCTTTCAAAGAGAGTCAGTTTGGCATAGTAGTTAAGGCAGCAGTATAGAAACCAGGAAACGAGTCCCACCTTAGATACAAAGCTAGGTAATCTTAGTCAGCCTCAGGAAGGAGGCAATGACAAACCACTTCTGAAAACTCTTGCCAAAAAAAACTGCAGGCACTTTCCTCTGAGAATTGGATTGACTGAACAGAAGGGAGGGGGGAAAAAGTGTCTTGAAAAGCCAACTTGTGCTTTGCTTTGACTGCTCAATGAAGCCGAGAGCTGTGTTTTGAAGTAGCAAACATCTATTACAGCAAAGCTTAGAGATGTTTCTAAAGATGAAACTGGTGTCCACTGCTGTGATTCTTGATCAATTTTATAGAGCTCCGACGGTAGCCAATTCTACACATTCATCCCCATATTCAACAGGAGCTTCTGCCACACCCTCACACCTCATCCTTTTCTCCCATCCTATGGTTAGCAGGAGGCATAGTTTATTGCTGTTGTACAAACAGCACTTTTTGTACAACAGAAGACCGGGTTACAAATTGTGATAGCTGTGCCCTAATGACAGATAGGCAACAAGGACATCCTGTCACAACATGTGTTGCAAGAGTAGAAGTGACAACCTCATTGTGCACATCAGAGCACAGCAAGTGCTCTGCCTTGGCTGGCTAAGGTGGGAAAATGGAAGCATTTTTGTGGATGAGTAATCAGTCATGCATTAAAGTTATTTGGGGTAATTCCTTCCAAGAACACAAGCACCACATGGATTCGTAAGCATGTCTTCTAGCCAAAAGTACTCAAGGAAAAGCTAACGCTATGAATGGGGAAATTAATAAATAAAGCAGGATTTCTCAGAATACTTTAGTTTGCTGGAAATCTTCGTGTCTGCCTGCCAACTGGAGAGTCTTTGCTGATTTCTTGTTCCTTCACGTTATTTATTGATAGGGATATATTTACTGGGATAGCACCCAAATTATGGAATTCACCTTCTAGGCACATTACCATGATAGCCTCATTGCTACTCTTCGGGTATAGACTATTTCTTGTTTATTTCGAGTTTTGATTGTTTTCCAGGATCATTATCTTCCCCCGTTCCTTCTCCTCCCTCTCCCTGTCATCCTCCTTTGTTTGTAATTTATTTATTCTGGCACAGTAGTTTTATGATGATGTTTTTTAGCTTTGTAAAATCCTTATTCAGCTTCCTAATGTACGTAAGGTTCATAAATTCTCAACACATGGGAAAACGGAGTGAGGTTACATGGGGAGATCAGGATGTGCTAGAAAAGAGAAGCATCTTGTAAGGGAGATCCATACTATTATTGTGTGAGACAATTTTACACTAGAATAGCAATAACACTTAGACTTATATACTGCTTCACAGTGCTTTATAGCCCTTTCTAAGCGGTTTACAAAGTCAGCATCTGGCCCGACAATCTGGGTCCTCATTTTACCGACCTTGGAAGGATGGAAAGCTGAGTCAACCTTGAGCAGGTGAGAATCGAACCACCAAACTGCAGGCAGCTGGCAGTCAGCAGAAGTAGCCTGCAGTACTGCATTCTAACCACTGCACCACCACAGCTCCAGAAACTACCTTTGTATGCTGTTCTATTACATATTACATATGTTAGGGGTTTCAAACTTGGTCCTTTTATGACTTGTGGACTTCAACTCCCAGAATTCCTCAGCCAGGCACATGTGCCTGGCTGAGGAATTCTGGGAGTTGAAGTCCACAAGTCATAAAAGGGCCACGTTTGAAGACCCCTGACACATTGTATTCCAAGAGGTTTCTATCCTATCATTAACAAGTATACAAGGAAGAGGTTTATTGCTGATGGGAATTTTAAAATGTAGAACATAAATAAATATAGAACTAATATTACTAAGCATCCTCGATATATGTTTATACAATCTCACAATCACTCTTGGCCACTTAACAGGCCAGTCAATTTATATTCGGGTTCTTACATTGGGTGTTCCAAACATACATCTGTTATATAGGACACCTGGCCACTACCTATTAAAATAAATATTTTATTCTGCCCTATTGTTCATACTGAACTATTGTCAGCTGTGCAAACAAACTCTTTAAATTAAAGCAAAGAGTCCCCAAGATAAAACTCTAGCCTTCATTCTTGTATAATCAAAGGAAGATCTGTCTGTGTGGTTTAATTTAATAAATGAGGCATCATTTCTAGCGCTAAGAATAATAAACTCTCATTTGAAGCAAGTATTTTCATAAATTCATGCTGTTAAAAACTGCTTTCTATCAGAAACAGCCCAGACTCCTATGGTTTTCATTCAGATTTCCAGTTCTAAACAGCAGGAGGGATTTTGCCCATATAAAATATACTCTTATCATTAGAGAACATCTCTCCAGTACTACTACTAGCCACGGTCATATGGGAAAAAAAGAGGGGAAAAGAATGTATTTATCTCTGGCTAAGTACAGAACAGCTATAAATTTCTGGTTCCCTTCTATCCAATTTTTTCGCAGTCAAGTGTTTCACATTTTTATGCTACACAAGTTTCACATAATGAACACAGATGAATAATAAGCCACAAAGGCACCAAAGCCTCTGCCACAGTTGTGCATTCTTTGAAACAAAGCAGATTAGGTTAGCAACTTGAATCCAAGGAGACGCACATTTACTTTGCACACAGTTAGAATTACTCACAAGTAAAGGTATAGAATTCAGATCCAGGACTGGAATCCAGGCACTTCATTCCCAGCAAGATTCAAGGAATATACATTTATATAATAGTCTTATGGAGATTCTCAGTCATCCAGGTCATGGTTTTACAACACAGTCCTTTCAGCAGTTCCAAGAAGGCTCCACACCCATTTGCACTATTCAAGTAATCCTGAGGGCACAGAGAAACCTCCAAGTGGCCTCAATGACTCTCAGAGAGAGTACTAACAACCAGATGACTGCAAGGAGTATAATTTTTTTCCATTCTCCCCCATTCACAAAGAAGCTTTTTGATGAGAAGCGAAATGTCTTCAAGGGGAAAAAAAAAGTCCAGCTGCCCCTTGAAAAAGCACCTATGAGATTTTATATAATAGCATCCCATGCCTGAATTTCTATAGCCATTAATTTTTGAATGAATAAATTTGTCAGTTCAAATTGTCTGTGTCCCATTGAAGAAGAAATCCATACATTTTAATAAGTGTTTATATTAAGACAGAAAGAGCGAGACGGGAACGAGATTAGCTAGCATTTCTTAATAATAGGAATTGTTTGTTAGAGGAGTTTTATTTTTTGTTTTTTTTTAAAAAAAGGGATTAAATATTATCAATTAAATAGTTTTACTATTTCAGGGCAGCAGCAGAACGCAGAAATTCTTAATCAACATAAACTACATAATGTTCCAGATCCAGGTAGCCACAAAGACTAAAATACAGGTAGTTCTCGACTTAACAACGGTTCATTTAGTGACTGGGCAAAGTTACAATGGCACTGATAAACCATTGAGACTGGCAGAGACACTGACTTGATGCACATACACATAAACACACACACACACACACACACACACACACACACACACACTTGAATTCTCTACCATCTGCCTTGGCCAAAGTCAGCTGATACAGCTGATACAACTGTACTCCTGCCCCTGGTTGCCCCTGAATAATTATGAAGAGCACTCAAAAACCATTTCCAATCCATCTCACATTTCCACTTATTACATCTCCATTTAGTTGGAATTAATTGCAAGGGACTATGCATATGGCTGCCTATGAAAGACTGTAGAAATGCAGACTGTGGTGGGGTGATTTTTTTCTTTTTACCTGACTAAATGCCAACAGCATATTTCTATGTCAACACAGCTCCAAGTCACTGTATCAAAAGGAGAGAGCCAATTCCCTAAACCCATAGAAATTGCTATCTGCAGCTGAAATCAAATAAGGGAATATCAAAATTAGAGAGCTTGAAATGCCATTTTCAAGACAAAGTAGCCTATGTAGAAGAATAAATTATACATATGCCATCTGACAAAAAATAGTCAAGTGGAAAACATCAAGCTGTCAGAAACTCAGAGTCTCCCTCAGTAATTCTCTGTGGCTATGTGTGTGTCAGTGCGTGCGTGTGCGGATAGACTTCTCTGCTTGTTCCTTAACCACATTTTAATCCTCTGGGTCCTTTTTAAAATCGAGTGTGCAAAGTAATGTAGTGTATAATGTGTTGGAATTGAGTCCAAAGAGTTCCAACTTCAAGTCTCGACTTGAAGACCTCATTACACTTCTTTGGCCCAGTTACCTCAGCCTGACTTATCTCTCAGGTTAAATTGCCAGAAGGATAAAAAGATAGGATGCCCATCTACGTTATAGAAATAGCAACAGCACTTAGACTTATATGTTGCTTCACAGTGCTTTTCAGCCCTCTCTAGGCAGCTTAGAGAGTCAGCATATTGCCCCCAATAATCTGGGTCCTCATTTTACCGTCCTTGGTAGTATGAAAGGCTGAGTCAGCCTTGGGCCAGTCAGGATCGAACTGCTGGCAGTTGTCAGAATTAGCCTGTAATACTACCTTCTAACTACTGTGACAGCAGGGCTCCTAAGAGTGAACTCCAGGAAGAAAGGATATAAATATAAAACAATAATAATGATGATGATGAAAGATGTCAAAGTAACTTCTCACACACACACATACACACATATACGTACATACATGCACATATACATGAATACACACATATACATACATAAATATTACATATACACAAAAGTCTCTGGGATAATACCTGTAGTATCACATTCCCTATTTTTAGCACAAGATCATTCTTGCATTTAATTCTGCTTTATCATTCTTGAAAATGCTGTGAAACTGAGGCACTGCAAAGTGCTTTTTAACTGATGCAAGCAGTTAAAAACACCTCGTTCCTATTAATTAAAGTAGCTGTTTTCCCCCCAAGGGCAGCATGGTGGCTCAGAGCTCCTGCCCTTACCCCAGATCCTGCCAAAATAGCAGTTCAAAAGCATGCAAATGCGAGTAGATAAATGGGCACCACTTCAGTAGGAAGGTAATAGCATTCTGTGATGTCATGCTGACCACATGACTATGGTAATGTCTTTGGACAGCGCTGGCCCAATGGTCTCGAAACCAGAGATGAGCACCATGGAGTAAAATCTGCAGGGACTCCTTTACCTTTTCCCCTCCAAACTACTATGTGAGTCCCAAAACTGATGTCACTGCTTTAAGACATTTTAACGAGTACTAAGGGTGGTTAAGTCCCTTCCAGACTTTTACTGAAACAATCAATATGTTGAAGAATCAAGGTCCTAAGCAGGAAAATATCTGAGACGGTTACACAGATCCAGCTAACTTGTTTGTGGACATGTAAATCCCCTTGATCAAATGGATTAAAAGCATTTGGGTTTTAAGGTAGGAATCTTCCAGTTTTTAGGTGAGTTTTGGAACTTCAAGAGAAGTTCCAAAACTATTAGGCAGCATTTAACCAGGAAATGAATGCAGAACAACCCAATGTGTCCTTTAGCTGTGTTAGAAACCCAGCTTGAAGAGCTGACATCCAGACAAAGTTGTATGGGCTGCTTCCTCTGATTTCCTACACTTCCATTAAAACCCAAGAGAAAACACCAGCAGGTAAACATCCTGATGAGTTTTTCTTTTCCACTAGTGATGGTGCTGTCACTACTAAGGGTAAAGTCCTGCTTTTAAGAAGTGGTTGAGGAATTTCTCCTTTCCCTGGATAAATTCCCCATTCCGATGGTGCAGAATTTAAAAAGGCAAAACGGCATTTAGATGGGGAGATCCTCATTTTCCCCCCACCCCTTTCCTGAGAAACCAGAGGTGAAAGCAATCAAGACTATGTCAATTTAGCCCTTCAGGGGTCAACCTGAGTTGCGAATAAAATAACACAGGACAAAAAGCCATCATAAGGAGACACTTTGCTTTCCTTTTAAAACAAGCACTTTGGACTTCAACTCAAAGTGATGAGACCTGGTTCCTGATGACCCATCATCCCCTTTTTTTCTCACATCTTTTGCACAACTCAGGTCCTAAGAAGACAAAGTGGAATTGGGCCTGACTTTCCACATGGTTGCATTACAGTTACATTACAGTATAAAAGCTGACATATAGTATATGCAGGTAGTCCTCAATTTACAACAGTTCATTTAGTAGCTATCCAAAGTGACATCACTGAAAAAAAAAGTGACTTGTGACCATTTTTCACACTTATGACCATTGCAGCATCCCCATGGTCATGTGATCAACATTCAGACGCTTGGCAACTGACTCGAATTTATGACTGTTGTCGTAAGGTCATGGGATCCCCTTTTGTGACCTTGGGGAAGCCAGATTCATTTAACAATAGTGTTACTAACTTAACAACTGCAGGGGTTCACTTAACAACTGTGGCAAGAAAGGTGATAAAACGGGGCAAAATTCACTTAACAAATGTCTCGCTTAGCAAAGGAAATGTTGGGTTCAATTTTGGCTCAGAGTTGAGGGCTACTTGTAAGTCTAAGAAGTTCTTTCTTAAATTCTTCATGAACTCGTGAAACTGTCTTATCCTCAACCAACTGACAAACAAACAAACAAGCAGATACATGTAAAGATGGATACAACTGTTTAGAAATCACCATTTAATCATTTCACATTTAGAAGTTTAACAGGTGCATTTCAAGAACTCTAAATATCTGTATAATCCCATTAACATTATTATTACGGCTAACACCATTCAGTACATGGGAAGAAGTATAATCACAATTGTGTTGACAATATATATTCACTGTTGTTGATAACAGTAATGATGTTTTAATGACTTGACATCAAGAATGAGGGAAAAAGAAATTTACAAAATGAATACATTAGAAGGAAGCATCCACAAAATGGGGACATTAAATAGTTATGGAGACAAAATATTGGAGAAAATTGCATATAAACTGCATCAATTAGGAAATAAGCACACACACAAAAAAGAAATATTAGGAGAGAAATATTCAGAAATATGCTATTTTCATGAAAATAGATTTTTCTTAGGTGGGAAATATTGTGCATTTAATCTTGGAAAAACAAGAGAAAAAAGTTATATTTATTAATCTGATCCAAAGATTTGATTTCTTTCTTCTTGTCAAGAACAAAGCTCTCAAAATGAGATTGGTAAAAATTAGCTATCCCAATTCTATTCAATCTAGTGAAGCCAAGATTATATTGATCAGAACCAACCGGTATCTAGTAAAACAGAATGGAGAAGAAAAATACTAAACTACGATTTTGTTTCTTCCTTCAACGTTCTCGGAGGCGTTTGAAGGATAGCTCAATATTGGAACTCCAGAGATTCATACTAAACTAACCTGGCTAGCACTTCGGAAAAACTGTTTTGCTGACTCACTAGGTTTTTCCAATGCATGGAAAGCAAATCCCAGAAATTAGCTTTCGATAAGCAGACAAATCAACAGAAAGTTTTAGAAGAGAGTGAACTGGGAGATGCAAAAAAACATAGCAGCCCAGAGATTTGAAAACCCTGAGAACAATCAGTACAGGCCACAAAAAAACAATTGAAAATTGTCTTTCTATAAAGAGATAGTTGGTTTAATCATGGCTTACTGTACAAAACGCAAGTGACTGACTTGTGTTTTCAAGGAGAGAAACAATCTAGAAATTTCCTGCCACATAGAACAATTAATCAGTGGAACGACTTGTTATTCTGTTATTCCGTTATCTTTCTTTGCCATTCATTGCTATACATGGCTTTATACTTGGCTATAATAAAGATTCTAATCTATCTCAATCAACTCTACTTTGAGGTCAAAATTCGCTCAAAGCAAACAAAATACATTATGGTTTAGCGCAGTGCAGAAATTTCTTTACCGTTTTCTTTCAACAGTGAGACATTTTGTGTCACTTTTTTTGTTCTGTGTATTTTGGTTTTTTCTGGAGGAGAGATCCCTTAGTTCTATCATTTTTTTAAGTGTATGCTCCATTTCACTATATAAGTAAAACATAACCCCGTGGTTCAGTCAATTTCAACTTCTCGCGGGGAAAAAAAAGATCTCGCAAAGTTGGAATTGATTGATTGAACTTTTTAGTCCCACCCAGTCTGCCGTTACCACCGCAGCCACGCCCACCCAATGGGCCATGCCTACCCAATGGGCCACGCCCACCCGGCACCCGACGATACATAAGTGGGTTTTGGGTTGCAATTTGGGCACTCGGTCTCTAAAAGGTTTGCCATCACTGACATAACCCATTAAGCAAGCAATCTACCATTTTACAAGAGATGTTTAGACATAGGTTTCTGAATTCATGAGATGCTGGAGATTCCTTTAGCTCCCCCGCACCCCATATAAATTAACCCAGACTAGAAACCAAGACTCTGGTAATGGAACTAGTCTGGTTAGGAAAGCCAGACAACCAAATTCTTCAGTTGACACTGAATAACCATTCTAAATAACTTTTTTTTAGAATGTTCATCATCTTCATTACCATCACTACTACCCCCATTATCTATTAAACTTATACACTGCCCAACTCTCAGAGACGGTGGTGGGCATGACTAATCACAGTGTAAATAAACCCCATTTTGTAGAGCTGGCCAGAGTAGAACTTATCCTCCAAAATCGGATTATTTATTTCATGCATTCAAGAGGTACCTCAGTAATCAGAAAGCAGGTGTCTGATCACTTTTAGCAGTGAACAATGTAATCGTATAAATAACTACTTGAAACATAAATCCTATTGAGATCAATGGGGCTCACTTTCAAATATAACGAGTGCCAGATAACTGCCACAACTGGTGCTGTAAAGTGAAACTGCAGAGATAACCATAATTTAAGTTAGTTTAATTTTCTAAACTACAATTATATGAAACTATAAAATATTACTCTCTTATAGCAGGGATTTAGTATTTAGGCAAGCATTAGACCCAATAAGTGTTCTTTATACTTATAAATACTATTCATATTTGATATTTGGCCATTATCATAATTGTATCTATGCAAAAGAGGACTTTTCTTTCTTTTCTTTTTTTTTACTCTTTTTGTAAAGAATGGAACATATCAAGTTTTTGTCATCTATTGCAATTCATCCTAAGTATATTTAACAGATCGCTTAAGTGGGTCTCTTCCACACACTGATATGATAACAGTCTTCCAGTACTTGAGGATCTGTCAGAAAGAAAATTGGGTCAACTTATTCTCCAAATTACCTGAGAGCAGGACAACACATAACAGGTGGAAGATCATTAAAGAGAAATCAAACCTAGAACTAAGGAGAAATTTCCTGACAATAAGAACAATTAATTGGTGGAACAGCTTGCTTCCAGATGTTGTGGGTGCTCCATTCTTAGAGGTTTTCAAATGACAAATGACTGAAGAGCCATTTGTCTAAAATTGTATGGCTCTCCTGCCATGGGGAAGGATTTGGACTAGAACCCTATTATTCTATATTCTATGTTCTCAACCTATTTTCCAAAGCACCAGAAGGCAAGACAACGAACAATAGATGGATAAGATAAGATAACCTTTATTGTCATTTTTTTTACTGTGGGCACAACGGCACACATCAAAAATGAAATTTAGTTGCCCGCTCTCAAAGTGAAACACATACATGATGCACACCTAAACATACTATGAACAGCATATATATAGACCCAAATCCCTACATGTATGTAGCAAATAAATATTAAATACTGTCCATCTTGAATATATAACGGAAGGAGGAAGCTTGAGAGTTCACAAGGTTAATGCTGTATGGAATGAAACTATGGCTGAATCTGGATGTTCTGCTACGGATACCACGAAGCCCCCTCCTCCCAGAAGGTAACAAGGAAAACAGGTCGTGAAGAGGATGTGTAGTGTCCCAGATAATCTTACGGACCCTGCTCAAGCAGCGCTTCTGTGCTATGTCTTGGATGGGAGAATTTCCTGAACAATTACCCAGTGGGATTGCTTGCTTTTAGAAGTTGTGAGTGTTCCATCATTGGAGGCTTTTAAGAAGAAACTGGACAACCAATTGTCTGGAATGGTCTAGGGTCTTCTGCTTGAGCAGGGGGTTGGATTAGAAGACCTCCAAGGTCCCTTCCAACTCTGTTATTCTGTTGTCTCTTTCTTTGCCATTCATTGCTATATATGGCTTTATTCTTGAGTATAATAAAGATTCTAATCTATCTGAGTCAACTCTGTTTTGAGGTCAAGGAACCTTTTTTCAGACTGAAAGTAGAACTGTTCCTAATAAGGTTGGAAAGGTCCAGAACAAACATTTCAAATTTAACACATTTGATGTACACTTATCTATTTGTGGCATGGTGTGATGGCACACAATGATATATCTGTCTATATCTGTTATATACATTCTTATTTCACTGATGTGCCAATGATATTTGTCATCTTTGGATACAGTGGAATGAAATAAAATTAGCACAACCTTTGAAGTATAAATATGTCAGTTACCTACCCAGCCTGCCCCACTTCCTTCAAGAGTGAAATTGTGGTTTATTTTATTTTAAGTGGAGGGGAAAAAAATCTCACAGTTTCTGGGAGTTTTAATTCTTTTGAAAAAGAGAACACTGCGTGCACAGCTTATTTCTTTCTGAAAGTAATAAAAAGAGACAGTTCCCTAAATAAAAATGGAGATGACAACCACAGCACAGTCTCCTGCTATGAAATGTCTGTTTAAATAAAGTACCATTTGTTGGTTTTATTATTATTATTTTTTTTCTTTTCAACCCAGGACTGATCTCCTTGTTTCATTAGATAGGAAATGGAGTTTTAAAGGAGGGAGGGGAGTTTGGACGGTGGGGGGGGGATGATAGCTAGAGGCAATCTGGAAAATATATTGAAGGCTCCAAACTGGAGGTGCAACTGCTTCTCAAATGAATGTTTTAACAGTGTTTCTCAACCTTGACAATTTTAAGGCATGTGGACTTCAACTCCCAGAATTCCACAGCCAGCATTGCTGGCTGTGGAATTCTGGGAGTTGAAGTCCACATGCCTTAAAATTGTCAAGGTTGAGAAACACTGTGCTAACAAGAATGGAGAACAAAAAATTCTAACGCCCTGGGAGAAGGGAAACTGTCTCTGGCACTCCCTGGTAGTTCTCCTGGTTAATCTGGAGAGCAAGCTCCCCCTTTTTTCTTGGAAGTCACATTTAATTCTTCTAAACATTCAACACAGTGAGCCGAGCAAAGTTCGGAATTAATGAGGGACGACGACGAAGAAGATGATGGAAGATCTTGGTGGAGAGCCGAACTGTGTTTTATTTTATTTTTAACCTGGCAGTTACCTTGGTGATAATGAAACCCAGGGCATTGTTTCCCAAGTAGGAACATTTTATATTCAAGTGGCAAGATTTCTTTCTGATTTCTCCTCCGCTTTCTTCCAATACTTTGAATAGGAGAGAAGCCTGGACTATTTGCTGAAGGTGGGTGCATGCCCTCTTCAATAGAGCAGGCTTCTCATCTGGGGGAATCAGGTAAGATTTTCTAAAAGGCCTTGTTAGTTTCCATTTTCGACAGGTTTTTTTTTCCCCCATTGATCTTTTTAAACTTCTGGTTTAAAGAGCGGCCATTATCCAGAAAGAAGCAATAAGGGATGTTAGATGCTTCTGTTAATTGCTCTTTCTTGGATATGTAACTCTATAGCAGGTAAGTGAATCCCTGTTGTGAAAAGAGAAACAAAAGTGAGAGAGAGTCTCTGGGAAGCAGCAACACTCTGCAGTGAGATGTGACTTCAGCAAATGTGTGGAAATAATCCTGGGCAATTTTTTTTCCCCTCCTGCCTTCTCACAAGTGCCTTGGTCTGATTTACATTCTTTGTGACATGTAGCAGATTTGGGCTTGCAACAAGTATTTGTTCTCCTTATGTCTCCACTGCCTGAGTCCTTCATTCCCATTCCACACTTGCAAAACCCAGATTAGCCAGTGAGTGTGCATTTCAGAGGATCTCACCGCTCTTTCCTGTCTCTCTGACAAGTTGACACCAAATGAAATGAATCTGCAAGGCTGTTGAACTTTAGCAGGATGGCCGTGCTGATGGAAGACAGAAATGTGCTGGCAGTTAAAGGAGAAAGATATTGTCTCTAAGATGCATTTGGATTAGTCAGCCAATGAAGCTGAATAAATGTACAGAGTTCCCTCTTTCCATCATTTGTTAGGCTAGCCCAGTGATGGCGAACCTTTTAGAGACTGAGTGCCCAAACTGCAACCCAAAACCCACTTATGTGTCATTGGGTGCCGGGTGGGCGTGGCCCATTGGGTGGGTATGGCCCAGTGGGTAGGTGTGGCCCATTGGGTGGGCGTGGATGCGGTGGTAACGGCAGACTGGGTGGGACTAAAAAGTTCAATCAATCAATTCCAACTTTGCGAGATCTTTTTTTTTCCCGTGAGAAATTGAGATTGATTGATTGATTGAACCTCTTTTTTTTTTGCACATGGCAGCGGAGGCCTAAAGCGAAAAGGTTTTATAAAACCCAGCTGAAGGCCTAGGTAGGACTGGGGCGGTGGTGCGCGTCCCCACAGAGAGGACTCTGCGTGCCGCCTGTGGCACGCGTGCCATAGGTTCGCCACCACAGGGCTAGCCAATCATACTTGCCTGCTTCCTATCTTCCTTCCTGTTCTGAAACTAGATTTTGTGCAGTTGACACAGGTTTATTATGGCTCCCCACATAGTCAGCCAGATGTTTACACTTTCCCATGATGTCATTGTTTGAGGGTGTTAAAACTTATCTTCACAGAATGTAAGCTGTTCCAACTAAAGCTGCCTTTTGCAACTGACTGATTTTGTCAATGTTGATGGTGTTTGTTTGGGTTATAATATCTGGGCTGAAAATATTTGGACAATTATTAGATAGTAGCAGAAAGTTTGGGGTTTTTCTGTTTCTCAGATATGTTTGTTGGGTTAAAAATGCAGCTTTCTTCCATCCTGCTGTTCTTTGACACATTCATTTGCTACTCATCGGTAAATCCAATTTGTCCTTTTTTCTCTCCTATCCCCAGAATTCATTACCCAACCCGAAACAACACCATTATGCAATGGTTGATTTCATACATCACACTAAGCCATGCTTGGTTTGAGAGTGTAATACTCTGCATGCTCCCAACATGGTTTACATCTTGACATGTTATGTGAGCTCAGCAAACTTTACCCAACAAACTGTGTTAAACAAATTGTGGATTAACATGTAACAATCTAGCTGGCGTGTTGATTTAATGTTTTTCCACTGAAACTGGATTATAAAGTAAAACTTTTACTTTATCCCAGACTATCTGACTTTATGCAAGACTTTGTACTAATCTATTTTACTCAGAATCAGAATAATTAACTTTTTAATGCTTTTCCCCTGGTCCCAACAAGCTTTATTTAAAGTGCCCAGCATGGTTCATTACTAAACAACTAAACTGTACTTCAGTACTATACTTCTGAAATTATTCATAGATTCTTATTTTTATTTATTAATTTAATGTTATCCAAAAACATTTCACATTATCCTTACAGAGAGGTATGTGAACTGTCCTTCCGTGAGATCATCATATACCACTAATTGGCATGGAGGAAAATATAATAAAATATATTATCCCAAACCTACTTCCTTTCTCTCTCAATATTATATTCAGGACTAACAGCACTAACTCAGCAGTCGTAGTTTCAGAGTGAACAAAACTCTTCTTCATATAATGTATAATTAGCTAATGGACTTCATTACAGTGCAACAGAATGTTGTGATCCCTGCTAGCATAGATGGCTTTGAAAATGGATTTAGCATTAACTGGCTGCAACTGTTAAAAATAGAACACTCAAGGTTTATGGTAAGTGAACATTCACTTACCAAATATTGATGAGAAGGAACCATTGATTTATGGAAGAATAGATAGATAGATAGATAGATAGATAGATAGATAGATAGATAGATAGATAGATAGATAGATAGATAGATAGATAGATAGATAGATAGATAGATAGATAGATAGATAGATAGATAATATTTTCAGCCACCACTAAAATTCTTGGTGGTAGCCTCAGGATATTCTAAAATTCATCACCTCACTGCAGTTTTTAATGTGATACAAGGAAAGACAATTAAACAGATGAACAATAATCTTTAGAGGTATGTGAATCACATGCATTTTCTATGAATTGTCATTCAGTTCAACATTTGAGTCAATTCTTATAATTAAGATGATTTGAATAATTGAATCTATTAATCTGAAATAACTAATTGATAAAAGCATATATGCAGAGAAGATCCACTGAAAATGTCCACTCAGTGTTCAATCATCTTAAAGACCCAATTCAACGCATTGGTGGATTTAACTATTCGTTTTGAAGATTCAGTTCAGAGGAGTCATTTGATCAAATTGTCTTCAAACTGAATCGTATTCTGCCTAAAACAGGTCAGCTGCTGGCAGTCAGAAGAGAGAATGGCTTAATACATTTATAATCTGCCACAATGGAGTGAGATTGATTGTTGACTCAGCATAAAGTGCAATCTACAGTAATTTTGAGGCAAGAAACTAGTTTGAAATCATGATTTGCTGAGAGAGCTTCTACATCTTTTTTTAAAGCAGATTACTTGGTGTTACTTGATGACTGCTTGAATTAAAATTCAGCATCCTGTTTTGTTTTTGTGCTCTTGTGATTTATTTTGAGCAAAGGAAAACAAAAACAAAACAAAATTGAGACAATAAACAATAATTCCTTTTCTTACCTTCAGACACTGATTTGGATAATTCAACAATTAGATACTGGCTTAACATTAGGTTCAGTTCATCCAAAATTGAGTTATACAAATGTTGTTTAAGGAATCTCCTCATAGATGTCACGATGCAAGATTCACCCTTTTATTCCTGCATTTCATATTTTATGCAGGTATGTAAATGGGGTGGGACATTTCAATTGCAACATCACAATCAATGTTTTGTCACCCACAAACCCTGTGGATGCCTATGGATTGTTCTGTTTCAACAGAAAATACTTTGGGATGACTCCCTATGAACACAAAGTATGAAATTGTTTGGTGGTTGGTCCATAACTGTATGATGTAGTTACTTATGTTTAATTCCAAATTAGTGTAACAATACTTAATGTGTATAAATAATAACAATAACCTAAGCCAGTGATGGCAAACCTTTTAGAGACTGAGTGCCCAAACTGCAACCCAAAACCCACTTATGCATCGTCGAGTGCCAGGTGGGTGTGGCCCATTGGGTGGGTGTGGCCCATTGAGTGGGTGTGGCCCATTGGGTGGGCGTGGCTGTGGTGGTAACGGCAGACTGGGTGGGACTAAAAAGTTCAATCAATCAATTCCAACTTTGCAAGATCTTTTTTTTTCTCGTGTGAAGTTGAAATTGACTGATTGAACCTTTTTTTTTTTGCACACAGTGGTGGAGGCCTAAAGCGAAAAGGTTTTATAAAACCCAGCTGAAGGCCTAGGACTGGGGCGATGCCGCGCGTGCCCACAGAGAGGGCTCTGAGTGCCACCTCTGGCACCCGTGCCATAGGTTCGCCACCACTGACCTAAGCTAATTTGATTTGAAAAATAATTATTAATAGACCAACGCTGAGAATTTTCAAAGGGATTGCATTGCCTTATTTTTAGCAGTACAATCACACGATTTGCTTCGTTTTGAAGACTTTTAAAATAATGCTTTTAAAATCAGCATTTTTTTCCCTCCTTTCAAACAGGGGGAAGGAATGCTGAGTTCATGTTAACTCATTTTTTTTTTATGAAATAGAGTTTTTACTCTTTTGCAGTCAGCCAAGGTTTGATTTCCGCAGCTGAGCATCGCTGACTGTTTCATATCTGAAGATTAAACAGTACAGCCTCTTCTGGACCATTAACTAGAAAGCGAGTGTGTTTGCAGACTGAAGTCATTATGTCTCTCTGGTAATGCTGTGCACTTGAGAAGATGCCACTATACTACAGGGGGGGGGGGGGGGGGAAGAAAAGAAAGAAAATGGGGGAAATGGTTAAAATGAAGCACTGAGAGCGATCACGAAGGGATATTTTTCCCCCTTCAGCTATTGTGTATGGAATTAAAGCCTTTCATAGTTATCAATGACTGAAACCTATTTGAATTCCAACAATGTGGTAAGCATAGCAGATTCGGCTTTAGCCTGCTGAATGAAACCAACCATGGCGTATTAGAACCACTTCTACTTTTTTCCTCATTGCAAGGGTGAATTTCTTTTGAAGCATGGGAAAACAGAATGGCTGTATGGAGAGATGATGTCCTATTGACATCGAAACATGTTTTCAAAGTCACTTTATTTCCTAAAATTCAACAATGAGAACCATTAAACAAACGCTTACATGATAAGCAGGCTAACAGTTGTGTAGATGGTGGTCAACTGGTTACATTAGGAAGCTAACTGCTCTTTTGCTGTTGTTGTTGTTTAGCTGTTGTTTTTTCAAGCACATCATTTATGGGTTGGGAAGTGACAGAAGAGTTTATGGATGGGGGGATTGTCACAATCAACACAGTGGCAGCTGATAATAGATGGAACAATGATGTAGTAAATGACCACTGACTCTTATCTACCACCAATTTGCCTTGAGCATTCGTAATTCAGATTCTTGTAGAGAGCTAGTATGGAATAAACTTGTACTCATTTGAACAGCCCTGGTTCCTGATTTCTTGTGCTTGCAATTTTGTACACATCCAAAAAGGGTGGAGCTTGTAGGGTGATGTTCTGCCTGCCATCTTGCCAATTCTGACTCCTCTCCATGGTGGATGCTATTGGGAATAACAATAATGCCTTCAAGAATATTAGCCATCAGCATCCTAATATTCCATGAATCTGTCCTATCCCCTTTAAAACTAAAATTGTGACAGTCTCACAAATTCCACACTGTGGACTCTACACTGTGTAACCAAATCATTTATTTTATTGGTTTAAAATCATATTCAGGAGTCAACAGCCAATCCTGAATTCTAACATTGTGAGATGTTAGCCATCTTTTCCAATTCTGCCAATGTTGGCCTAGGTGGTCTACTGAACAATATGGATCTTATTTTTCCATAAACATCTATAGGATTGCAATAAAACAGCTTATCTGACAGAGTTAAATCTGATAAATTTAACAGGCTTTGTTCCCAAGGGAACAGACAGGAAGGAATCCTTAGCCTGCACTTGTCAAAATTGTATTTCTGCTTATATTCAAATGTTTTGCTTGGGATGTGACGGATTGGAAATAAATGTCCTTACATTATATTATAGGACTGTCACTAGTTTCACGACACAGGGAAGAGACATGAGGTCCAATGAGCAGAGAAAAAATAAAAGTAAATTTAACTCCCATGCAATTTGGCTCCAACTCAATGCTCCAAACAATAAATAATGGGATTAAGGTCTGAAATTCTATGCCCAGCTATTTTCTCCTGCAGCAATTGCCTTGATGAATGAATTTTACATTGTCTGCATTTTAAAGAGCTATGATTGTCCTATTTTTTTTTCCACAGCCCTTCCATCGTTCATATGCCCTTACTGAAAATAACTACGGTCTAATGAGGAATTTAATTGAGGCTGCCTCTTTTTAATTATCAAATTTCGAACTGAAAGTCATTCTTAACTCTGGTGGACAGGGGTTTTATTTATTTATTTATTTATTTATAAATCAAACTGATAGGCTGCCCAATTCATAGTCACTCCGTGTGGCATACAAGAGAAAATATCAGCCCATAGAATACAAGGGATAGAAGGAGATACTGTAAAATTGGAGTGGGGTGTGTGGAAATCACACTAAACAAATTATAAGATTCCCACATCGTCACACATTTCCTAATCTACCCCCTGGGGGGGGGGGAAAGCCAGGTCTTTGGGCAACAAAGTCTGTGCCACTTGAGGGATACATTTCTAGAGCTAAGAAGGTGTGAAAAGGAAAAAGAAAGAAAGAAAGAAAAATCCTTAGAAGCGTTAAAAGAGAGAGAGAAGAAAGAGAGGGATAAAAGCAGTCTTGTGGAAAATATCCTTTGGAAATTCAGAAGTGCCTTGCTTCTGTAGGAGTTTTTTCTTTTTTCCTTTGTTTTTAAGAATCAAAGAAAGCATGAAGCTAAATAATACCTTATGGGGCAGTCAGAGAAGACTGCTGGTCTATCCTACAATGAAAAATATGGCAGAAGAAGAAAGGAAGATCATATAGCCACAAACCTCCTGGGTCATATAGAGGACTGCCTCTGCCTAAGGATATCTGCCCGTTCCACCAGACCAGATGGAGCAGGTCTTCTCCAAGTCACTCTCCTTAAATGTTGCCATCTTGTGGGGCTTGGAAGCATGCCTTTTTTTCTTGGAAGCCTCTGTCCTATGGAACACCCTTCTCCTTAAATTCTGGCAGGCCCCTACCCTTTCAATCATCCAGAAGGTGACAATAATACAAAGGTAGCAAGATGTTAATGCCTTATTCCCCAAGTAAACAAGAGAATGCATCCATTTCTTGGTTCAGGACACCATAGGGTTGGAAGGGACCTTGGAGGTCTTCTAGTCCAACCCCCTGTTCAAGCAGGAGACCCTATACCATTCTGGACAATTGGCTGTCCAGTCTCTGCTTGGAAAGCTTTAGTGATGGAGTATCCACAACTTTTGGAGGTAATCCACAATTGATTAATTGTTCTCACCGTCAGAAAATTTATCCTTAGATCTAAGTCGGATCTCTCTTTAATCTCTCTTTCACCTGTTACTTCTTGTCCTGCCCTCAGGTGCTTTGAAGAATAAGTCAATTTCTTCTTCTCTGTGACAGCCCTTCATATATTGGAAGAGTGCTGTCATATCACCCCTAGTCTTGGATTAGACATAGCCAGTTCCCTCAATCGTTCATCATACAGTTTAGCCTCCAGACCCCTTATCATCTTTGTTGCTTTTCTCTGCACTCTTTCCACAGTCTCAACATCTTTTTTGCATCCTGCTGACCAGAAATGGACTCAGTATTCCAAATGTCCACCACCAAATAAAGCTAGTACTAGGATCAGGCTGCCAATTAGAATGAAGGACACTTATTGGGAGTAAAAACCAATGAATAATGTAGGACTTCCTGGTGAGCAGTCAGTCGCAGAACTTCCTTGTTCATGACATATGAAAAAAACAAATTTAGTTTCCAAGAGACTAACGATACTTATAGGGATTATTGGGATTAGTTAATAACTCATGCTGTCCATGGTTGATAATTCTGGATATGTTAACCCGCTAAAGAAAGACTGAAACATAACTCAAGAATTGAACTTCATGGGAGATCTGTGAAAAGGGACACTGTATGGTGCCTTCCTAACCACTATGCTGTCAACTAGATCTTTGGTCTTCACGAGGTCCCACCCAATTAAACCACTGATTTAAGAATTGTTTTAATCAAATTTAAACAAGCTAGCAGGTTGCCCAGAGGTGTTCATACAATGCACCATACCCTAAACCAGTGTTTCTCAACCTTGGCAACTTTACAATGTGTGGACTTCAACTCCCAGAATTTTGGGAGTTGAAGTCCACACATGTAAAGTTGCCAAGGTTGAGAAACACTGCCTAAACCTTAAGTCAACAGAGTAGCCGTGTTCATATAAAATGCTTTGCTTAAAGAGACAAGTCAAGTTGTGGGTTAATGGGACAGTCTGTTTACACAAAATGCTGTAGTAACAGCTGGATTGTTCAACAGCGTAATTGATCACATGACCCAGTTCATTTTATTTCAATGTGTTGTGCAATTTCAGCCATTGAATTGAAGGAATTTCCTTGAAAATCCCAAGGTCTTGCCTTGAAGACTGAGAAATCCTGGGAGAGTTATGCTATATTTGCTACTCAAAAGAGTGTTCTGGAATCTAATACATTTAAATGCTTGAGTCAACTGTGAGTTAGAAAAAAGCCAACTTAATAGATATAACACATCCTTACGGAAGTGGGAAATAATATATTGGCAGTTCTATTTCAAATCATTGCTGGGCTTTTTAAAAATCGTAGTCAGTTTGGTTGGAAAACAAATGCCTTTGATTTTATCCTCTAAAGTTGCAGAAAACATGGGAATGTTAATTAAAGTAGGGATTCTTTTAATTATTCTGATTATTCAATGTCTGAGAAATATTGAAAATGTCCTATTTTTCAATATGTATTACTCCCGTTAACAGTCTATCGTATTCTTGGCTTATTAATAGAGCAATGGTGGCACAGTGATTAGAAGGCAGTATTGATTCTGCCTAATGCCAGGAGTTCAATCCTAACCAGCTCAAAGTTGATTTAGCCTTCCTTCCTTCCTTCCTTCCTTCCTTCCTTCCTTCCTTCCTTCCTTCCTTCGTAAAATGGATTGTTGGGGGCAACATGCTGACTCTGTAAACTACTTAGCAAATGCTGTTAAGCACTACGGGGCAATATATCAGTCTAACTCAGTGGTTCTCAACCTTTTTAATGCCGCGACCCCAACCGGTTGTAAGTCGAGGACTAAACTGGTCGTAAGTCGAGGACTAAACCGGTCATAAGTCGAGGACTTTCCCTGCCCGGGAGCGCCGTGCATGCGTGGTTCCGCCCCCTGCGCCGGCCGAGGCGTAGCTGGCAAGCGGCAGAGACGGAGCAGGCCGACCACCAGCTGGCCCAGCCCAAGGGAGGTAAGGTACCCGCCGGAAAAGGGGGAAAAAATGGCGGACAAAAAAAATGGCGGACAAAAAAAATGGCGGACAGCCTTGTTTGGCGACCCCCGTGAAATGGTCGATCGACCCCAAATGGGGTCCCGACCCACAGGTTGAGAACCACTGGTCTAACTGCTAGTGCTATTATTTTTCTCCAAATTATTATTCCATTATACCGCCTTAGATGGTTGTTTTGATGAAAGGCAACTGTATATGATTTTGGGAACTTAAATGTGTAGTAAGAAACAGGTACAGCGTGTACTATAAAAACTTCTTAAGCAATCATGATTCCATTTTTCTAGGAATTCTATAAGGAAAGCATGAATTCAATTCTTAGACCCTATACTTGTAAACATCAATGGCTTAAATTTGGAGCTATACAACCTGTGCTATTGAGCACAGTGTACCCCAGCGACACTCCAAAGAGCTGCAGTGGTTGCTTAACACCTTTTCTTTGCAGATATTTCCAAAAATGGCTATGTTGCAGTATAGCAAAGCTTCAGGCATTTACCCTTGTCATCTTGATTTCCTACACCGATACGTTGCTGGAGGGTTTTGGGGCAGCGAGGGGGAATGAAAAAAGAGAAGAAGAAAAAAAGGAGATTTCCTTTCCCCCCCCTATAAATTTATTATTGCTTCCTGTGAAGGAAGGACAGTGTTAAAAAATAATGATGATGACAAGGAGGCAAAGGTCTGAGATTAGAAATGGCAGCAGACTACGATGGAAGAGTGTCAGTCTTTGCTATTGAATGCCCGCCATCGAAAGGCAGACAGAGATGAACAGATGGAGAGTAAGTCAGAAAGTGAGTATAATGTAGCAACTGCTCCTTCTGCTTCGTGCCATCCTGTAAGAAGAGGGGAGGGGAGAAATGGGGATTAAAAAGAAAGAAAGAAAAGGAATCTTTCTTTTCTCTTGTCAAGGAGAAAACGGGAAGGAAAATCTAAGAGGCCTTCTCTCCTCTCCTCTCCTCTCCTCACCTGTCCCTTTCCCTTTCTCCTCTCCATTCCCTTTCCTCTTCCCTCCCCTTTCCTTTCCTTTCCTTCCCTTTCCTTCCCTTCCCTCCCCTCCCCTCCCCTTTCATTTCCTTTCATTCCCAAATTATATTTGGGATCTATTAGTGGGCAAAGGCTTCTTAGGTCCTAGCACTACAATACTACAAGTAAACGGGATAATTCCACAGAGCCATCTGTTTGAATCTTTCATTCAGTCATACACAAAGACAAAGACACACACACACACACAAACACACACACAGGGGGGGAGAGAAATACCTTTTCCTCTGCCATCAATTTATTTGACCCCTTTTTGTAGCCTTTCTCACCTACATGTAATGAATGAGTGATTGACTTGTTAATTAGACAGTTTGGACTCCATTATATCCTTCTGGGTTATTCCTAATCTTTCATAATAGATGCTGTGGGGTGAAGAGTGTGGAATATATAAGCTGGCCTAGCAACGAGTTACATGAAAGCTCTCCATGACGATGCAATGAGTGAACAAACACAGAATAAACAACCTTTCCAGGTTAAGCTAAGTCAAAAATCCATCAAGTAGAGGTCATCCAGTGTCTTTCATGTTATTTAGCTGGTGATGTACATCCGTCTGAGAGTGACATTCACCTAACAAACTTAACCTTGTTTTGCTAGAGTATTTGGAACTAGAACTGGAGTCCTAGCTTCAGGAACCATTTGTTACATAAAGCAATTGTATGTCTACAAATCTATATTTTAGAGTCCCTCAGCACACAGCAACATCTGCTAATATTGTCTTGACTTGGAAGTTAACAAAGGTCAAACCAAGTTAATACTTGGATAGGAGCCCAGGGCTGTAGGTTAGAAGAGAGAGCCCCAGAGATGACCTTGGGAAAACTATGAAGAAACGGTTACAAAAAATAAAAACATTCATTAAGCCTTGGAATCAGAAAGTGTTAGAAAACAAGCTAAGACTGCCTCTGCCCTAATTCATCATAGTATAAAAGGAATAGAAGAACTCAGTCCACCTTTCCAGATTCTGTTACTTTAGCCTACATCAATAAAGTAGGCTTCAAGTTGAGCTTTCAGAGTGTACTAATGGCCTGGCCTGCCTCACAGAGTTGATTGGCTGGGAGGTCCAAAAAAACTTCCCAGAAGAAGACAACGGCAGACAAGTTCTATGCCTTTGCCCAGAAAACTGCACAAAACTGTGCAAATGAAGGCGTGAAGATATGCACTCAACACAAAGTAGACATTAGCATTTTTTATATTTTAAGGACTTCTCCTGTTTTCATTCAAGTGAAAGAAGAATCAGCAAACACTTTCCAAAAGTGAAGGAAGATTGTTGAAGCTCTGAATCCCATTAGGAAAAACAATAGACGCTGGAGAAACATGCCATCCAAAGGGAATCAGTCTGTCACCAAGTTTGGTGTTTTCTCCTGAATTATTCAGTATTGATTCAATGATTTTTTTAAAAAAAAAAAGGAGAAAGAGATGCTTTTTGTCATTTTCAAACCTTCATTGTATTTATATCAGTCCGTCTTCATCTCTCACCCCCAAATCCAGCAATTACAACTGTAAAGCATACATTAAATCTCCATGATTTCTGCCAAAACAAAAACAAAAAACCAAGACTGCAAGTTAGTTCTTATGCCATTGTCTGCTCCACCCAATTATGCCTTCCGTAATATTCGCAAATGAGCAACTGCAGTGGCGTGCCTTTAAATGTTATTCACCATGTGCAGTCATCTAACATCTTTTCTTTATTTCACTGGAATCTCTCTGAATTCTGCCTTTGTCACCAATGGAGAGAGCGGTGACATTTGATGCACTGCTGATGACTTCTCACATCTGCTGCTGAGTTGTAAATGCATGCTGAGGAGACTCCAAATATAGACCAGTTCTACATCAAAGGACAGAGAGAAAAAGAGAAGCAAGAGCTCTCTCTCGCTCTCTACCCGATCAGATCTGCAGGAAAAAGCAGCTGAGTATGTCACCAGACATATCATTCGGCAGAAAAATTAGGTTGCTGTTTCTGGCCCAATAAACTTTGTGAGTGAGTGAGTGAGTGAGTGAGTGAGTGAGTGAGAGAGAGAGAGAGAGAGAGAGAGAGAGAGAGAGAGAGAGAGAGAGAGAGAGAGAGAGAGAGAGAGAGAGAGAGAGAGAGAGAGAGAGAGAGAGAGAGAGAGAGAGAGAGAGAGAGAGAGAGAGAGAGAGAGAGAGAGAGAGAGAGAGAGAGAGAGAGAGAGAGAGAGAGAGAGAGAGAGAAACATGGATTGTAAAGATCCCTGAAAAGGCATCTTCCATTTAAAATGGCAACACAAGTATTCCTCAACTTATAAAACAGTTCAAAGTTACAAAGGCACTGGAAAAAGTGACTTATGACCATTTTTCAGAGTTACGACCTTTGCAGCATCCCCAAGGTCATGTGATCAAAATTCAGATGTTGGGCAACTGGTTCATATTTATGACCCCTGCAGTGTCCCAGGGTCATGTGATCACTTTTGCGACCTTCTGACAAGCAAAGTCAATGGGGAAGCCGGATTCATTTAACAACTGGGTCAGTAACTGATCAACTGCAGCGATTCGCTTAATAACTGTGGCAAGAAAGGTCGTAAAATGGGGCAAAACTCCTTTCACAAATGTCTCACTTAACAACAAAGAATTTGGACTCGGTCGTAAGTTGAGGACCAACTTGTACCATTGTTTTGCAAAAGGTACCGGGATCTTGAACAAGTCTTTGCAGTAAATAAAGATTGATAAGTTTAATTGGATTAAATCCTAAGCATGCAGAAGGCAGCATGCTTGCCATGAAATCCCACAGCATGCAGTTTGGAACAGTTATGAAGGAGATTCTTAACTAAATAAGCATTAGATTTATGGAAGTGTTTCTTTTTTTAAAACTAAATGGGCATTACATTTATGGAAGGTTTTTCTTTTTAAAAAAACCACCGCAGCAATGTCTGAAAGCAGAGAACACTTCATAGGCTTCACAATGAGGTAAACGGCAGTATTAAACAATCAACTTGTGTTTGGCTTTCCTCTGACAAAAATCCACTACAAAGGGGTCTAAAAGGGGGGGCTTTGCTGAAAGTTGTATGTAAACAATAGCAGTTACACTCAAAAGGAGAGCATACCTAAGGAGAAATTGCATTGAAAAATCCTGCCATCTTGGAAATGTATGTGTCAAAGAACAAAAGCCAAGTAATTTGCATTAAAAAGACCAATTCTCAAAGGCTTCGGGCTGCTTTTCAATGTTGCACACAGAAAAACAAAACAAACAACAAAAACCACCCTGGAGATTCTGGGAAGTGAAGGTGCATAATTGTGGTTGATTATACAAGAAGTCAGACCCAAACCTTTAAGAGGTAAGCACTCCAAATCCATTTTCCAGAATAGTTGTCTCCTATCTCACATTTAAACATATTTTTTTTTTCTTTTTCAGACATTCTACCCACCTTCTTGCTTTTTAGGATCAGGTTTACTCATTTGGAGGCATTTGGGCTTAAAAAAATAATAATAATAACAATCTGATCACGACATTCTCATCTGTCCCTGTGCCGGATTGATTTGTTTGAAGAGAAAGGTGGATATCTATTTGCGCTATTGGCTCTCCTCATTGCACAATCCTCGCAAGTTCAAGCACACTGTTGCCTCTGCAGATCAGGGAATTAAAAGCTCCAATGTGCACCACCAAGGAAGCAAATTTACACCCGTAAATAAATGTGAAGTATTTGGCAAAGTAAAAAAAAAAAAAGAGAGAGCCACAGAATGGCTTTAGGTGCTGTGCCAGCTACACATTTGAGGGGTTGGGGGAGGGCATTGCAGTCCTAAAATACAAAATCCATGCAGGCCTTGGCCTACTTTCAAAAACTATCTGCAAGAAAACAGTTTAGATTCCTGGCAGGCGCAATCCGTCCATGTCTGCAGTGGAGGGATGGAAATAGAGACATAGAGCGAAGAGGTGTCAGAAATAGGAATTTAAAGTACCTGAAGGGGAGAAAATGATTGTCCCTGCTTATTTTTTAGCTTTGGCTCTATGTAGAATAGAATAGAATAGAATAGAATAGAATAGAGTAGAGTAGAGTAGAGTAGAGTAGAGTAGAGTAGAGTAGAGTAGAGTAGAGTAGAGTAGAATAGAATAGAATAGAACAGAGCTGGAAGGGACCTTGGAGGTCTTCTAGTCCAGCCCTCTGCTCAAGCAGGAGAACCTATACCGTCTCAGGCAGGTGACTGTCTAGCCTCTTCTTAAAAATATCTAGTGATGGAGCGCCCACGATTCTGGGGGTAAGCTGTTCCACTGGTTGATTGTCCTCACTATCAGGAAGTTTCTCCTTAGTTCCATGTTGCTTCTCTCTTTGATCGGTTTCCAATCATTGTTTCTCAGGAATATTGACCTAGTCATTACAGGTACTGTTTGTTTATTTATTTATATCACTTATATGAGACCCATCTTGCCTGGGGGGTGACTCTAAGTAGTCCTTGATTAACAGCCACTAATTTAATGATTGTTCAAAGTTACAAAGGTGCTGAATGAGTGGCATTTACGACTGGCCCTCCAACTGTCTCAGCAGCTATGGCTTTCCCAGATAAACCAGTCATACAATTAGATGACCTAAATCTACTTTATTTATAAGGCTACATTAACAGAATCTTGTAAGTATGAAAGTACTAACTTCTGTAATCCATTTAAATGCTCTGCTGATTGACTAGGATGAGAATAAGCATTTATTTATTGCTGAATCTCAATCCACCTTTGACTACTTTAGCATGATGCTTTCTTTCTCCCACTGTTACATTACAGCAGAAAACAGCAAAACTTGAGAATAATGTTAACTGTTACAACTGAGATTAGTTTATGTGTATATGTGTATGTTGTTGTTGTAATGTTATGTTCCTGTATATTATAGGTAGCTCTTAACTTACGAACCTAATTTGAAGTGGAACTTCTTTTACTAAGTGATGCAGTCATTAAGTGACTTATATTTAATTTTATAACCTCCTTTTACGACAATCATTAAGCAAATCTCCTTAATAACTACATTGCTTGGCAATGGAAGTTCCAGTCCCGATTGTGGTTATATCTCCAGGATTATTTGCAATTCAGAAAACCAGTCCAACGCGATTCAGATCATTTCAGAGTTTTGTTTTGGTTTTTTTTTTAACTATTTTATCATTTATTTACATTTATTGACCACCTAACTCCAGTGGAGAAACCTAGGGGGAAAAAAAGCTAAAAACATTAAATCAGTCAGACAGCCCCAGCTAAAATGATCTAATAAAGATCAAAAAACATCACGTCAATCTGGCTGGGAAAGCTGATTTGATTTGGAGAATCGATGGAAACAGTGTTAAGTTGAATCTCCATATCGCACTTTACACAGGTGTGTTTTTGGATCGGATGGTGGTGGGAGAAAAACAGAGATCAATACTGAGGAAGAATTCTTCCTCAATGCGAACAATAATGAGATTTTTCTTTTTTGCACCCATGTCAGAAGCACCGAGACGCTTCAGGGTGGAAAGGATTATCCAGTGGCATCACCGTTACTTTGGGGATGTCCAATTGTGGGCTCCTTTCATGACCCTAGTAGGAAGTAGAGTGAAGGACAGGAGCTCAACCCTGCCCACAGCATGTCTTGGGTCTTGAACATGGGCCTGCTAATCCCCGGCCCAGCATTTCAACCCTTTGAACCACCGTGCTCCTAATAATGAGATTGCATAATGGCTATTGCCCCAAACAAACCAAAAACGTCATTGTACTTGCCAAATTTTTGCAAGCTCTGACTTAACAATTCTAAATTTCACAAGATTTCAATGGTATTTTATTTTACTTGTTTCATTTTACTTACTATTTTCACACAGTCCCTTGTGACTGGACTCAAACATGAACAGGGGCAGTGATACTTACTGTTAATCTGACAAAAGGTATTTTCTTAAAGAATTACAGGGATTTTTTTCCCCCTATTATCTGCTTACGGGTACAATACAAAGAAGGTTGATCTGTTAATCTGATATAAGCTACTCAAAGAATAGTATCTATCTTTAGAATAACAAGAAAATGAGAATGTGGGAAATTAATAAATAAAAGTCAAACTTTCATTGTAGTCCTTTGAGATTTCAAAGAGCTAGAAAAAATTCGATCATAAGGATAAATGATCCTATTTATAAAACAGATTGAAGGTTTTTCAGGGCTGAAAAATGTCAGAACAACTGTAAATAAATCTATTCTTTTCTTGCTATTTTGGCTTACTGATTACATAATCATTACAACTGGCACAATTCTATTGGAGGCTTAGAATGCACAAATTGGGAGCATAGGTTTCTTTGGTGCTAATTTAAGCTACAGCCATAATATAAAAGTAGAAAATATTAATCAGTTCAAGGATTACACAAAGAACTTCATCCTTATTCAAACCATCTTAGTTTATAGTTCATTATGAACTTACTTCACTACTTAATTCAGTAAGTGAACAGGTAAAGAATCCACTGTAAATTACTAATCCTAATGTTATATGTGACACACAAATCATTCACCAACATGTATATGGATGGACCTTTACAAACCAGTTTATAGTCTTCAATTGCACCTCACCCTTGTGACTTCGTGAGCATTTTCATGAAACATGGAACAATTTTGCTACTTTTGTAGGATTTCTTTTTTTAATTGTGTGGCCAAAACTCCTAGAATTCTATACAGATTTCCCAGCTAAATACAGGTCCTGCCCTAGTGGTTTATACATCTAGATAGATGAAGTCCTTTGGCTGAAGACCAATTAATAATTAGAATGGGTCAACTAGAGTTCCATAAAACTCTATTTATACCAACATTCAATTTGGATAGAATTTTCATTCCATTTCCTGGGAAATGAAGAGTTTATTGACATGCTCTGAACTGGTCATAATATTTTGAGCATCATGAGGGAGCCTCATCTCCCCTTTCCTTGCAAACAGCTGCACAACAGTTTGCAAAATAGACAGGCATGGTACTTGCATATCTGAATTTGGTCTCAGTTAAATGCTTCCTCGATTTTGCATATTTGATATCGTTTCTTTCTAAATGTGCTAGTTGTTTGTGTGCACACGCATAAACAGATGCATAGACAGAGCAAATTTTGTACGATCAATGAAGGAAGAATATGCAGACAATGAGTACCAAAATTGTGAATTCAGGAACAGATCCAACATCTTTCTTCCCTGGAATCAGGTTTTGCACTGTTCCATCTGTTCTACCGAGTTCAGAAACTATAAAGTGGTCTCCGTGAATTAAAAGAAAAGAAAAACAGCAACACAGAAGAGCAAATGCTTTTTTTTGGGGGGGGGGAGAAATACTTCTAGAAAACGGGCATGTCTGCTGGCATTATCTTGCCTCTTTCTTCCCCCATGTATTTACTAGTGCAACTGAATAATGATGGAAATTAAAGGAAGGCAGACTGCTTTAATGATGCTGTAATGCAGAGTGCTATGTCATTTAATCTGGTGGTGAAAGAAAGCTCCTAGAGACTTCTTTCGATGCATCTCTTGCCTCATTTGTAGCAGAAAAATTGGCACACATATGGTCTGTAAGACAGCACATCCTTCGAACAGCTCAGCGGTATGCAGAACGAATCAAGACAGGGGCAGCGATCTGCTTTAACTCACCGTTCATTTTGTTTTGTTTTTTAAGTGTGTTTGATTGAAAATAATAATAATAATAATCTTTCCTAGTTTAAATCCAGTTGGGAATACGTACCTATAAAAAGCAATTAAGTGTGTGTGCTTCAATAAATTCTATATCTAGAATAGGTATAGAGGATCCATCATCGGTTTATAAGATTTGGCTAATATTTGAATGAACGTAAAAGATGCAAAGAAGGCTGTAGTCTTATTGCAGTTTAGGGATTTGAGCAAGGAAATAATTATTTGCAAATAAATTGGATTGTGTGTCCTCTTTGTCTTGATTTTGCTAAGTGTGTGACTGCCAGACTCTGCATCAACTTAAGATAGAAATGCATGACTTTGGGATAAATGAATTCACAGGGTTAGCTCAAGATATTTTGCTGCCTGAAGCAGAGACGTAAATGATAATCCCACCCAGCCAAATCAGGAAACCTAATACCCTGATCCATAAAACTTTTTCCTATATGTGTATACAGTAAAGCCCTAAAGCATTCTATCTCCAGTAGTGACAATACAGCAGTAAAATGGTTCACAATTGCCTATCTTCTCACGCTATCCAAATTCTGCTGCCTAAGACAGCTGTCTCACCTGGCCTAATTGTAGGTCCAACTTTGTTAACATGCACAATTAAGTAGCATCTTGGGCTTGCAACAAATCTATAATTCTAAACAAGATCAGGATTCAAGATTATTCAATATGCTCTTATTTTCCAATCTATAAAATCACAAGCTATGAAAAGTTTTATAGGATGTCATTAAAACATACCTCCTTCAATTTCCATCATTGTGTATTTTCAATGGTAGATTAAAAAGGTGAGATAAAACCAGACAAATAATTTTATCTTAACTTTTACACGCCACTCTAGAAGGTTAGCTGAAGGACAGTCGGACTCTATTGTTGAGCTATGATTCTGAATTGCTTTCAACGCTAATATAAAATATCCTGGATTAATCTCGTTTTATTTTAATTGCATAATTCATTGAAATGTTATTCCATCTGTTTCTTTGTCTCTCAGCAAAATTTGGTCTACAGGGTAAATTTCTCAGCACCACATTCAGGATTATCTCAGAATATCAACATCATCATAAAAGGAAGCTTGAAGCATATTTGAGTAGGCTAATAGGGGAACGGAGAGCCTGGCATTCAGAATATTGTAAGAATCTAATCTTTGATTTAGCAATCTATGGGAACCAGCCATTATATTTAGTCCCAATATGATTTACATTCTTGGTCTTAGAATAATATTTGAATACATCAATTAAGCTTTGCTATGCAAGGTTTTTGAATATGGTTTCAAGAGCCATTTTGATGCAGTGGTTAAGGCATCAGGGTGGAAACTGATGCCTTAACCACTGGAAACTGATGCCTTAACCACTAGAACCTTGAGTTCTAGTCCTGCCTTGAGCACAAAGCCATCTGGTTGACTTTGGTCCAGTCATTCTCTCTCAGCCCTAGGAAGGAGGCAATGGCAAAACTCTTCCGACAAACCTTGCCAAGAAAATGTCCAGACAGTCTCTGAGAATCGGACACACAACTGAATGGAACAAAACAAAACAAAATCCAAGCTTTAGAGTGTAAGTTGTGTGAACTCGTGCCTTTGTATGGAAAGAATGTTTGGTAGGCTACAAGACCAGCATTTAATAAATAAACCTCAATTGGCTTCTTGAATGGTCTATCTCTGGGGTCCCCAACCCCCAGTCCATGGACCAGTACCAGGCCACGGCATGCCAGGAACCGGTCCACACAAACAAGCAAAGCCCCCTCCGTGAGATGCAGGCAGCACACAAAACCACGCCTTGCTCATGATGACTATTTTTTATCTTACTCTTTCAGCTTAACCTTATGAAGAGTGCAGTGTAAATGGATACTTCACTTCACCATTTAGTGTTTTTGCACTTAAGGGTTACACTACCAGGATTTCTAGAAGAGATTCCTAGAATATTGGGGGAAACCCCCAATATTGATATACAGATAAAGATACTGCTTCAAGATTCACATCCATCCCTTTCTGTTTAATGTTTCATCAAAATCTGGGCATCATTTGTTAAAAAAATCACCTTGATGCAAAAATATGTACAACAGTTACAGGTTCAACTGAAACTGTTAAGAGGCATAGCTGATCAAAGAGCTGCTTTAGGCTCCTTTACTGGGACAGCAACTTCACTTTTTCCAAATGGGAACTAATAAAATCACATTGTGCTTTATAGTTCTACAAAGTATTTCCCGTTCTTAATTCTAAACAAGACACTATTGTCAATTGCTGCTAAGACCTACCACTTCTTTCACAGAAGTGTGGGCAATAGTGAACCATTAACCTAAGCAAATAGGAAAGCAGTCTCTGTGATTACTGAAAATTGAAAGATGAAAGATGGGCTGGAAACTTTGCAGTTTTCCTGGCAAGCAATCCATGGGTCGAACCTTGTTTGATTGCCCAATGACTGAAATCAGTTGGGAATACTTCGTAGGTTCCATTCTTAACTCTTTTATCCTATTCAATTTCAGATTTTCTTTTAGACTTTCGTCCTAAATCTAAACAGCAAAATAGCAAAGATTTAGGAGCAACTTCCAATATACTCAAAACTTGCTCTTAGGTAAATAAAGAATATATTCATCAAAAGGCCTGTTTTTCAATTATCGCCATGAACTTCACCATCAGATTCACCTCTTCAATATTTTTTTCTACTTTTTTGGGACTGACCTCCTGTGGTACACAGCGCTTTACAAATTGTGGATAGTGACTTTAAGCATCACGACAGAGGATCTAGAACAGTGGTTCTCAACCTTTTTAATGCCGCGACCCCCAACCGGTCGTAAGTCGAGGACTAAACCAGTCGTAAGTCGAGAACTAAACCGGTCGTAAGTCGAGGACTAAACCAGTCGTAAGTCGAGGACTACCCAACCGGTCATAAGTCGAGGACTTTCCCTGCCCGGGAGCGCCGCACATGCATGGTTCCGCCCCCTGCGCCGGCCGAAGCGTAGCTGGCAAGCGGCAGAGACGGAGCAGGCCGACCAGCAGCTGGCCCAGCCCAAGGGAGGTAAGGCACCCGCCGGAAAAAGGGGAAAAAAATGGCAGACAGCCTTGCTTGGCGACCCCCGTGAAATGGTCGATCGACCCCAAATGGGGTCGCGACCCATAGGTTGAGAACCGCTGATCTAGGAAGACTCGCCACAACCCACTCAGCATAGCCAACTCAACACAGCTAACCTGCCACAGGACAATTCGCCACAGCCAACTCATTGCAGGACAAGTTACCTGGGGAGAATTCAGTGCTGTATTAATCATTACATTTAGGTGCTTTTACTACTGGTGACCATGTTTCCATCAAAATTATTATAACTCTTGCATTTCCGGATTGACTTTCTTTATTTTATTATTATTGACAATGGTTCCATTGGAATTAATTTAACTTTTGTTGAATTGTCCTGCAGCGAGTTCTCCTGTGAGTTGGCTGCAATGAGTTGGCCATGGCTAGTCAGTCACAGCAAGCTGTCCTGTGGCAAGTTGGCCATGGAGAGTTGTCCCATTCCTCACAACTAGACCTAACACCAGAATCCCAGGACTGTATAAATAGGCAACTCAGATTGTTATTTTAGGTAACAGCAGAATAATGCCAAGAATCCCCTTTTTGGATTTTTTTCCTTCATAATGATACTCAAGCAATCCTACTCAATAACACATTGCCAATTAATCAGGACTGCCCTTGTAGCTACACTGTAATAGTTAGAATGAAACCCGGAATTAGAAAGAGGATAATGTTGAAATAGTAAGAATTAAGCACGCTGTGGGATGAGTGGTTCAGATAATCTCATCCTTTCTAGGGGCTGTTTCTACTTTTCTCATTCTGCATTTCGCTAGAAAATCAAACGGTAAAACTTATTTAATGTAAACCACTTAGAGTCTTTTTGAAGGGGTGGGGGCTAGAGCAAATAAAATGTATTTATTTAAACACGGTAAATAAATAACCCATGGAAACCAATGCATGTTTGAGCTGCTATTTAGATGAGGGAAGTTTGATGTATGAAGATGCTGAAAGTCTGCCGTACTATTTGTGCTGCTTGGGCAATTTATGCTATGATTTCTAGTATGCTTGATAATAGAAGCAGTTTGTAGTTATTCCACATTGTGATTGACAGTAAAATGAAGTCTTTTGCTTAGCCCGTATTAATTTCTATTAGGATGGTTTGTTTTTTGGGGGGAGGGGGGTGTCTTCTTCCGATTCCATGGGAACATAATAGGTACCATTAACACAAATACAATATCTTTATTTTATAGGCAGAAGGCATGTATTAAATAGCTGTTGCTCTGAAACATACTTATTTGCTTGAAAAGAAAGAGTGTGTGAGAAAGAGAGATACAAACAGAGAGAGAGGGAGATGAGAGACACATTTTGTTGCCCTATTTAAGACTCCCCCCCCACCAAAAAATGTTTCTCTTACTTCATTTTCTTTTTTCCTTGACAGTCTTTTTGCTTCTTCATCTTTGACCTCTTCTTCACATCTTTAGCTCAAACCCTGGCAGGTAATCAAACCTGCCTTTGAATTAATCCTCTTTTGTGTTTGTTTCAGTAGGCTACCTTGATTTTGGTCCCAAACCTTTTTTTTTTTAACTGAGATTTGATCCTTCGCTATCAGATTTGAAGTTAAATCAAAGAGATGCATCTCGCCCCCTCCAAATATTCATACAGCCAGCTTGAAAATATGTTCATGCAACCTGGAGAAAACCACCCCTGCTTTCATCCATCATGTTATTTGTCCTACACACACACACACAGACACACAGACACACAGACACACAGACACACACACACACAGAGTGACCTGAAGCAAGACATTTAATCTTCCAGGCCTAACTAAGGTTTAATTGTATATATGCTCCACTACATATTACACAAAGCAAACCAAAAGTGTGAAGAAATACCAAGATAAGTTGAGTAGACCCTCTCAGTGGTCTCTTATTGGTCAATGACTGAAAGAAAGTTCTGCCTGTCTTGTCTGCCAAACAATCCATATCAACAAAATCCAAGCCCAACATACTCACACCATTTTCCTTGACTGTAATAGGCTAATCACATAAAATCAATAATCATCCTTTTACAGAATCAGAGCTAACTGCAGCCTTGTTCTTTGTAGTTCTTTCAAAAGGCAGAAAGCTAATTAGAGGTCGGTTCCTTTTCTAGTTGACTTGTAGCATGTCAAAACATTCACAGGACATAGAATTACGAGGCTGGTTTGACGGAAGAATTCAAAGAAATGAATATGTGTTATCAGCCTCATTAGAGGATTAAAAAAAATATTGACTTACCCGTCCAACTAATATTGGTTCAGGTCCAGAAAATTCTTCTAACACAAACATTTGATTCCATACCCAGCCTCTCTTCGAACGGTTCAACACTCTTTGTTCTTCATTGAGTTCACTTAGTCCTCTGCTGGATCTGCTGGGTAGTACTTGAGAATGATTCATTGGAGCCATGTATATAGATGGAAATGCAGTAATCCATAATATTACTAATGGAGCCCATGTATCCATAAGCATTTCTGCTAGTCCTTCTGGCATTGTTCCACACACTAAGCAAATCGCCACGGAAGACGACACAATTATTCTGCTTCCTTCCAGATTATAGTGATCCGAGTCATCATGCGGCAAGGAAGATTTACTTACAGTTCCGTCATGTTTTTAGACCAATATAAGCATAAGTAGAGACTGCTTAGATGGTAGAAACACCCTCCATTGGAATTTATTATCTTCAAAGATGCCTAAAAAAAAATTCAGAGAGAAATAATTGAAATTAGCAAAACAGTAAAATAATTGGGAATGTGTGATTTGGGTTGTTTTTTATTGTCCAAATCTGTAGATTCTAAGATTGTATGTTTTGTTTTAACAATCCAGTTGAAGCAATTCATTTCCAGGTATTTCAGGAAATAAGTATTTGTATCTTTGAAGCAAAATGGAAACCATTGTATCATTTATTTGGATAGAAAATCTTTCCTTCCTTCCCATTCTTACTGATCAATATGCGCTGCCATTTTTTTTTTAACCCTTTTACATTTTTAATGAATTCACATAGCCCTCTGCTGGCATTTGCACAATCCACACATACCATTTGTTCAGTGGTGTTGAAGAGAAGTTTTGGATTGTAGCAATGATGTTGATTATGATCATTATTTAAATTGTTGTTGTTGTTTAATGCAACTAACTACAAAAGTTATTGGTCCTTGTAAAAGATACTAATAGTGATGGTCGTGATGATGATAATAATTTTAAAAAAGAAAATGTTCAATCTGGAGCATCCATCCATCCATCCATCTATCCATCCAATTTATCCAATCTACCCAGTAATCCTAACAAAATCTAAGGATAACATGCACAACAAAACTGTTTTGCAGTACCAGCTGGTTTGGGGAACACTTTCAACACTCTCAATCACTTTATAAGTGAGGTAAGAGAATGGCTCTACACATCCCACCATGGAAATATAATTGAAATGTTCCTCTCTAACTCCCCCCCACCTTAGTCAAATTAAGAATGATGAAAAGCTGACACAGAAACTTTATTTTTAACACTGCACAGCAACTCTGGGTATTTCCGGGACACCAGACAAAAGTCAGCACAAACCTTACTAGAAAACTGAAAATATTGTGACTTAAATATAGCTGTCATGTTCAGGAGCGCAAGTATAGTATTCTTTTTTTTTCTGTTTTATTTTTGTTTTTTGTTAGCCTGATGAAGAAAGTTAAAGGGAATTAGCTGACTAGAAGTGCTATTTTTGCAAACATGATGCTTAATCAGGTGCTTTTAAAAGCACACATGCATCCATATACACACAAACTGCACTTGACAGGAGATTTAGACTTCTTTCTCTCTCAACTCAGAAATGTTCAATTAAGTTTCCATTGAGCCATCACTAATGCATCAAGATTCATTAGCCACAATTGAATCCAGTCTTGGAATAGCTCTGTAGTATTGCCAGACTCACAAAAAGCAGCATCAACCACAACAGAGGGAAGAAACAACAGCCATGATTTAAATGGATTTTACATTAAACCTAACTTGATTCTTGAGCTATTTTAGGCAAGCGTGAACCATAAAATGTATCAGTAAAGGGTTATCATCACAACATGACAGTGTCTGGATGCTAGCTTGCTTTGATGCCAAGGAACCCATTTGGCTGAAATGTTCTTGCTTCATTTATTTTATAAACTCCATTTTTCCTATATTTCAGGCACACAACAAACAACCACGTGCAAGAGGGAGCGATTTCTCTTCAGATAACAATAGTAAGGAGCTTCTGAAATGTGGTTCCTGTAGACAGAAGTAACAGGTGTTTGTTTTTTCTGGTAGCAAAAGCATGTGAAAATGGGTCTGTTATTAGAAAGTATTAGGAACCTGAAATTAATTCAGCACATGCCAGGTAACCAATGTCAGACTGCCTCTGATCAATCTCAAGGAAAGAAAACTCTTGACTCCATAGATTCAGAAAAAAAGATATTTTTACTAGGAAAGAACTGATTGCAGCAAAAGCCAGGCAAGGTCTGAAGCAAATGTGCACAAAAAGACAAATTGAACATAACCCCAGAGCCCACCCCCCCAGTAGCCAGGCAACCATTTGTCTGAAATAGCATAGGTTCTCCTGCTTGAGCAGGGGGCTAGACTAGAAGACCTCCAAGGTCTCTATTCTATTCTATTCTATTCTATTCTATTCTATTCTATTCTATTCTATTCTATTCTATTCTATTCTATTCGAAGCAAAGACGGTTGACAGTTGACAGGCTGACAGTTGACAGAGATAAAGAAACATACCACCCAAATGGTTATAAAGTTGTGTTATAAGAGCCTCTTGGTAAGTTCACATGAGAACAAAAGACATTTATGGAAAAGGAGTATCCAATTTGTAAACCTAATATAATTAGAGGGAAGAACTATGGGAAGTCACTAACTATCCTACCTCTGCCTAGACCTCCCACCTTAGATGATGTCCTACTCTGATCTCAGTAGGATCATCTCCCAAATTCCAGAATAAAGATTTGCCAGTCAGATGTCAACATTCAGAGATATATTCATTGACAGCATCATATCTCTTCCATGCTCATACATAAGTCTCAGGTTATGAATACATAAGTGATAGTGCAGAACATTTATTATTTAGAAATAATCCCATAAAATCAAAGGGCTTTCATTCAGGTAACCATATATAGGTTTGTGCTATAAGTCCAAACCTATTAGGTAGGCACTATTAAGCTATTTCTGTATTTGGTTCTTTTAAGTAGTTGTTCTCTTGCAATCAATGAGATTTAAATCTACATAACATGCTTAGGGTATAAGCACAAGGATGAAATATGACTAAGTGTCCTTGTATATATCATCTAATTGATTTTCCAGGTTAAGGCAATGCATATGGTCATATAAAATGCACTTAAGTGCATTGATCTTTATGGTGTAATATACAAACAATGCAGTTTTGTACTCATGGGCTATTGTGATAAGAAAAGTGATGCATTTAAAAATTCCATTATTAACTTCCTTTGGATCATTTCAGAAACTCACTCCATAAAAGGAAGAACTGCAAAAAAAAAAAATCTTAAAGAAAAATAAAGTATTTTTTAAGATGCGTAATGAATAACTCCTTTTAATAAATAGCTACAAAATCATTTTTAAGGCTGTCTTAAACTTCAAACTGCCTTTTTATCAAATAAGCATTCATCACATATTTGCACATTGATTTGCATTGTACTCCCCAGGGTTTTTACGTCTTGGGAGTTGGAACCTGTTTACAAATAACACTTCCTTTAGGAGTAACCCATTGCTAATTCCATTTCACATCCATTGCTGCCTTGTTGATCATTGTGATTACAAGTTATAGATAATCCCTCTGACCTCAACAATTCATTAAGGTGCGTTCGGTCGATTCCCAGACATTTGTTGTTACATTTCTAATGCTGCAGTATTGATTTTATTGAAATAAATTACATTGCCGAGGGTAAACAATTAAAAACTTTGTTTGATAGCTCTTTTCGTATGGGGCTAGAGCAGGAACTATGTTTGAGGAGACCATCGGTAAGGAGTGATCAGCCTTCAGCTTGGCATCATTCAAGGTAGGTCAAGAGGAGGAGCCATCATTCCAGGTAGATTTCTTTATTCTTACTCAAATTCAGTCCCTGGTTTTTATTTACCTTTGCTGAATAAAGAGTTGAGACTGTATAAAGCAGGGGTCCCCAAGCCCCGGACCATGGACCGGTACCGGGCCCGAGCATGCCAGCAACCGGTCTGCACAAACAAGCAAAGCCCCATCTGTGGGATGCAGGCAGCACACCAAACCACACACCCTCCGGTCCGTGGAAAAATCTTTCTCCACAGAACCGGTCCCTGGTGCCCAAAAGGTTGGGGACCTCTGGTATAAAGGTAGAAACCAGGAGACAATGAGTTCTAGTTCTACCTTAGGCACAAGGCCAGTTCTAGGAAGGGGGCACTGGAAAAACCACATGCAAAAAAACCTTACCAAGATAACTGCAGAGACTAATTCAGACCTTTGCCTGGAGTCAAAATTTGACTTGAAGGCATGTATGCACATGTGGGTGCACACACACATACACACACACACACAAAAAAACAACCACCCACACTCACAATCTCTCTTGAGTTTAGATTGATTTCCGGGAGTTTAGAAAGCTAGATCCATGTAGTTTTGTTGGCAATAATATAGTTTTAATTTATCATTACCTTTTTTTCCATGATATACAGGTAGTCCTCAGCTTACAACAGTTCATTTAGTGGCTGTTCAAAGTTACAACAGCACTGAAAAAAAGTGACTTGTGACCATTTTTGAGAGTTACAACCTTTGCAGCATCCCCAAGATCATAGGATCAAAATTCAGATGCTTGGCCACTGGCTCATGTTTATGACGGTTGCAGTGTCCCGGGGGCATGTGAGTATTTTTTTGCGACCTTCTGACAAACAAAGTCAATGGGAAAACCAGAATCATTTAACAATGGGATTACTAACTTCACAACTCCAGTGATTCCCTTAACAACTGTAGCAAGAAAGGTTGTAAAACACCGATCACTTAACTAGCTATCTCACTTAGCAACAGAAATTTTGGGCTCAGTTGTGGTCATAAGTCAAGGGCTACCTATATTTCTAAATACCTTATGCCTATCCTGATATTCTGAGCCTTCCACATGCTTTAACATTGGTTAACACATGCTTCCACATGCTTTAGCATTACAAAGAATTTAAATGTCATCTACAGCATGGATGGTGGCCTGTGACCCACCAGGTATCACTGAACAAAAAATCCATGCCAAGATTTGTTTTTTTCAGCAACCATCTACTTCCTAGGCATAATCAGCATTCCTCGCAGCTGGAGTGAATTCTCCTTAAGAATTTTAATTTGTATTAACCGTGCAAACTAAAATATAAAGTGCCCAAATTAAAATCAATGTGAAGCCTAAAACAAAGGGAGCACTTGCATACCATATTTTCACATTTTAGGAAGCAATGTTCTCTTAAAAACCATTCTTAAAGTAATAACAACAATCTAGGAATGGAAAGAAATTTACATACTCTACTGAATCCGTCTATTTTACATTCTGGAATTAATATCCAAACTGGGGTTTGAGTTCCCAAACTGAGTAATGCAATTCTCCAATGTAAAATGCATGTTGAATGCATGCCTTAAGAAATCTGAGTCCAAAATGGCCAGAGTGGGGAAAATTGCTGATTCTCCCCCCC